>NC_091243.1:4772514-4852514 GCF_040958095.1 Procambarus clarkii | reverse complement strand
AGTTGATGGGTCTTATCTCCTCTCGCTAGTTAAGCATTAAAGATCAATGTTATAAGTATACGAGAAGCTTTGTATGGTAGGTTATCTTGAGGTTATCTTGACATGATTTCGGGGCTTTTAGTGTCCCCGCGGCCCGGTCCTCGACCAGGCCTCCACCCCCAGGAAGCAGCCCGTGACAGCTGACTAACTCCCAGGTACCTATTTACTGCTAGGTAACAGGGGCATTCAGGGTGAAAGAAACTTTGCCCATTTGTTTCTGCCTCATACGGGAATCGAACCCGCGCACAGAATTAAGAGTCCTGCGCGCTATCCACCAGGCTACGAGGCCCCCTCGTAGCTCATCTGGGTATTGTTTGATCTCTATAGGGAGGCCTTGTCGGAGACCGGGCCGCGGGGTCATTGATCCCCAGAAGCTACTCAAGGTAGGTAGCTCATTCCGGATTTCCTTACAGTATTTTTTACGATTCATTTGATGGGGATTTTGTAGCTGTTTTTGACACAAATTATGTAACTTCTCTTGTCTTCAGTGAACGAGTCGTGTCCTATCTTTATAGTTTCATCACTGGCTCCTTAACTGTTTTCCTCCTGATGTGGCTGTGGAGAGGTTTGGGTTGGGTCTTTGCCTTGGGAGCAATGTCATTTTCAAACTGCGTTTCTGCTTCCTTTTCGCCCTGAAGTACTCATTCCTGGCTCTCTGGTACCCTCTCTCTGATGCTCTTTTTAATGCTTTTTTAAATTGTAGTTTTCCACGCATTTGTGCTTATGAGCTTTGGTTCCTTACATCCTTGATTAAACCATGGCTTTGCGTGTGTGTGTGTACTCACCTATTTGTGCTTGCGGGGGTTGAGCTCTGGCTCTTTGGTCCCGCCTCTCAACTGTCAATCAACAGGTGTACAGATTCCTGAGCCTATTGGGCTCTATCATATCTACATTTGAAACTGTGTATGGAGTCAGCCTCCATCACATCACTGCCTAATGCATTCCATTTGTCAACCACTCTGACACTAAAAAAGTTCTTTCTAATATTTCTGTGGCTCATTTGGGCACTCAGTTTCCACCTGTGTCCCCCTAGTGCGTGTGTCCCTTGTGTTAAATAGCCTGTCTTTATCTACCCTATCAATTCCTTTGAGAATCTTGAATGTGGCGATCATGTCCTCTCTAACTCTTCTGTCTTCCAGCGACGTGAGGTTTAATTCCCGCGTAGTCTCTCCTCGTAGCTCATACCTCTCAGCTCGGGTACTAGTCTGGTGGTAAACCTTTGAACCTTTTCCATTTTAGTCTTATGCTTGACTAGATATGGACTCCATGCTGGGGCTGCATACTCCAGGATTGGTTTGACATATGTGGTATACAAAGTTTTGAAAAATTCCTTACACAAGTTTCTAAAGGCTGTTCTTGTGTTAGCCAACCTGGCATATGCTGCTGATGTTATCCTCTTGATATGGGCTTCAGGGGACAGGTCTGGCGTAATATCAACCTCCAAGTCTTTCTCTCTCTCTGACTCTTGAAGTATTTCATCTCCCAAATGATGCCTTGTATCTGGCCTCCTGCTTCCTACACCTATCTTCCTTACATTACAATTGCTTGGGTTAAACTCTAACAACCATTTCTTCGACTATTCCTGCAGCTAGTCCAGGTCTTCTTGAAGCCTCAAGCTGACCTCCTCTGTCTTAATCCTTCTCATAATTTTGGTGCGTGTGTGTGTGTATTCACCTAGTTGTGCTTGCGGGGGTTGAGCTCTGCTCTTTCGGCCCGCCTCTCAACTGTCAATCAACTGTTTCTAACTATTACTACTACTACTATTTTTTTCACATCATACACACACACACACACACCAGGAAGCAGCCCGTGACAGCTGACTAACTCCCAGGTACCAATTTACTACTAGGTAACAGGGGACATAGGGTGAAAGAAACTCTGCCCAACGTTTCTCTCCGGCGCCCGGGATCGAACCCAGGACCCCATGATCACATGTGCAGCATGCTGTCCGCTCGGCCACCGGCTCCCTCCTGTGTGTGTATGTGCCTGCGTGCGTGTGTGTGTGTGCGCGCGCGTGCGTGTGCATAAATTCATGAGAGGAATTTTTCCGTGTGTGAACTCCACCAAGGTGACGGGTGAACTGGTCTCTGCACCACCACCTTTGTTCAACACCCAGAACACCTTCTCCTTCTCTCCTCAAGAAGGTGATGCTGCTGGTGATGCTGGTGATGCTGCTGGTGATGCTGGAGATGATGCTGGTGCTGGTGGTGCTGGTGATGCTGGAGATGATGCTGGAGATGATGCTGGTGCTGGTGATGCTGGAGATGATGCTGGTGATGCTGGAGATGATGCTGGTGCTGGTGATGCTGGTGCTGGTGATGCTGGAGATGATGCTGGTGCTGGTGATGCTGGTGATGATGATGTTCACGATCTTTATGGTGATGATATTGACTGTGAGGTGAAGTTAATGACAATGAAGATGGTGACGTATAGTCCGTCGCCTACAGCAGGGGGGATCGAACCGGGAATACAGAAGTGGAGGACGGGCAGTGGCCTGGTCCACACAGGGTATGTTGTATGTCACACAGTATACCCCGGCCCTAAGTACCATGCATACGTATGCAGCATATGCCTCTCTTATCATGTATAGTAAACAGCGACGTTCTTGAGGTGAGATTAAGGTCGACATTCCATTCTTCTGGCTAGGACCCACCAGGACCCACTAGTACCCACCAAGACCCACTAGTACCCACCAGTACCCACTGGTACCCACCAGGACCCACTAGTACCCACCAGTACCCACTGGTACCCACCAGGACCCACTGGTACCCACCAGGACCCACTGGTACCCACCAGGACCCACTGGTACCCACCAGGACCCACTGGTACCCACCAGGACCCACTGGTACCCACCAGGACCCACTGGTACCCACCAGGACCCACTGGTACCCACCAGGACCCACTGGTACCCACCAGGACCCACTGGTACCCACCAGGACCCACTGGTACCCACCAGGACCCACTGGTACCCACCAGGACCCACTGGTACCCACCAGGACCCACTGGTACCCACCAGGACCCACTGGTACCCACCAGGACCCACTGGTACCCACCAGGACCCACTGGTACCCACCAGGACCCACTGGTACCCACCAGGACCCACTGGTACCCACCAGGACCCACTGGTACCCACCAGGACCCACTGGTACCCACCAGGACCCACTGGTACCCACCAGGACCCACTGGTACCCATCAGGACCCACTGGTACCCACCAGGACCCACTGGTACCCACCAGGACTCGCTAGTACCCACTGGTACCCACCAGGACCCACTGGTACCCACCAGGACCCACTGGTACCCACCAGGACCCACTGGTACCCACCAGGACCCACTGGTGGGTGAGTCTTTCTGGCTAGAGTCCAGGACCCACTGGTGAGTCTTTCTGGCTAGAGTCCAGGACCCACTGGTGAGTCCCTCTGGGTCCCTCTAGTTCATCCGTCCGTTAGTTCATTTATCTGTTATTTCGGGCATCTGTTCTCTCTGTTACCTGGGTGTCTGATGCCTGTTAGTCCGGTTATATCTGTTTTATCTGTTAGTCAGGGCATCTGTTCTTCCGTTCTGTGTCCGAGTATTGGTCCTGTGTTTGCCTGGGTAGCTGTTTTATCTGTTAATGTGGAATCTGTTCTGTTAATGGGGGTATGTGTTCTGTTAATGGGGGTATGTGTTCTGTCTTGCCTCTTTCAAGAGGCAAGGTCACCAGAGCCTTGAACACGTCACCACATGTCAGGCACATGAAGGTCATGTCCACATCGCTCTATGTGGCGAAGCCTGTACCAGCCTGTACACACACACACACACACACACACACACAGAACACACACACACACAACACACACACACACACACACACACACACACACACACACACACGCACACACACACACACACACACACACACACACACACACACACACGACCAAATTCTCATGACTGATCTTAGAGGGAAGATGGCACTGTCAGCCCCCCCCCTGGCCCCCAGGGGGAGGAGGGGGGGAGGAGGGGGGGCGTCGCCTGAAAAAGGCATCAGGAGTGCCAGGCAGATGACACAAGCGGCCGCTACCCGGGACCATGATGCCAGGACCTTAGTTTCCTTGGAAATTAAAAGTGTAAATTGAAATATAAATTCCAGGAATAAAGTGAATAAAATACAACTAATAAAGCATTTACGAAGGGGGTAATAAATTCTATATACATAATTTAATGTACAAAATATAATTAAAATTTACAGGAAAGAGCCAAAAGTTTTAGGGATGTCAATCCTATTCCAAAATTATACTTGTCAGAAAAAAAAAGTTATATTCAAAGTTCACATAATAAATAAAGTTGTCCTTGTTCCGGATGATAAGAAATTAATGTGGGTTAATCGTCCCCCAGGATCCCCCAGGATCCTGTGGTCCTGGGTTCGATCCCAGGCGCCGGCGAGAAACAATGGGCAGAGTTTCTTTCACCCTATGCCCCTGTTACCTAGCAGTAAAATAGGTACCTGGGTGTTAGTCAGCTGTCACGGGCTGCTTCCTGGGGGTGGAGGCCTGGTCGAGGACCGGGCCGCGGGGACACTAAAAAAAAAAGCCCCGAAATCATCTCAAGATAACCTCAAGATAAGAAAGTGAGTGTGAGAGAGACAGCGAGAACGTCTCAGCCACCGACGGGACGATCATATACGAGACGAGGACAATGCAATAATAAAAGTCTGGTCAGGAAACAGGCGCGAGGGAGCACTTGATGATAAAAAAAGATGAAGTGCAAAAAATTAACGAATAAAATAAACGACTTGCACAGACTGGTCGCGACACGACACTTCAGAAGGTCGTGGACGACCTCGTTGAAGTTACTCAGGAGGTCGTGGACGACCTCGTTGAAGTTACTCAGGAGGTCGCGGACGACCTCGTTGAAGTTACTCTATACTACAAAACACAAGACGACTTACACTGGACGCGACACGACACTACAGAAGGTCGTGGACGACCTCGTTGAAGTTATTCTATACTACAAAACACAAGACGACTTACACTGGTCGCGACACGACACTACAGAAGGTCGTGGACGACCTCCTGAAGTTACTCTATACTACAAAACACAAGACGACTTACACTGGACGCGACACGACACTTCAGAAGGTCGTGGACGACCTAGTTGAAGTTACTCTATACTACAAAACACAAGACGACTTACACTGGTCGCGACACGACTCTTCAGGAGGTCGTGGACGACCTCCTGAAGTTACTCTATACTACAAAACACAAGACGACTTACACTGGACGCGACACGACTCTTCAGGAGGTCGTGGACGACCTCGTTGAAGTTACTCTATACTACAAAACACAAGAAGACTTACACTGGACGCGACACGACACTTCAGGAGGTCGTGGACACGACACGACACTTCAGGTGGTCGTAGACGACCTCTATACTACAAAACACCAAACAACAAATACACTAATGATGGCAGAGACACCAAAGTATTACCCCCTGGAGTCGTGGACTCCCCTCCTGACGAAGGCCATCATGGCACTGCGACGTCCTGGGGAGAAGGAGTGCCACACACAGTTAAAAGTAGGACAGCTCATTCCAGGTGTTCATTGGTCTAGCTACTGCCAATCACTTAGTGTAATTACTCTAAGTATACTTAGAGGACGAGAGCTCAGCTCATGGTGTCCGTCTTTCCAGTACTCTGTCATATGAAGCTTTAATATTACTGACGGTTTTGAAAAAGGAGATAAAATCCTTGTAGGATCATGGAAGACTTTAACCTTTATCTCTTAACACGAAGATAAGACTGAACGTTTAAGAAATCTAAGTGTGTCTCAATACATGTATTTGCAAGAATAACTCCTAAGTGTGACTCTAAAATCCTTAAACCTCACCCATCCGCCTACCAAATCTACTGATAGGAAAGTCCTTTGCCTGAAGTGCAGTTACAGCCCCGCTCCTGTGCCAGGTAAGTCCACTACGGGTTCACCATAGCCCGTGCTACTTGTTACAGCCCCGCTCCTGTGCCAGGTAAGTCCACTACGGGCTCACCGTAGCCCGTGCTACTTGTTACAGCCTCGCTCCTGTGCCAGGTAAGTCCACTACGGGCTCACCATAGCCCGTGCTACTTGTTACAGCCCCGCTCCTGTGCCGGGTAAGTCCACTACGGGCTCACCATAGCCCGTGCTACTTGGAACTTTTTGTTCCCAGAAGCTGAATCTGAAACAACAACAACAACAGCCTGAAATGGTCAGTTCTGATTGGTTACCAGGAAAGCCACAAAATCACCGAAGAAACAAATCCGGATCCTACCCTAACCACCCCCGGGCCGAGGCCAGACACGGGCTCCTGATCGTGTCTCCTCTGTCTTGAGGCGCTCCCGTCTCTTATTCCCACCAGCGCGCATCTCGTGCGTTCGTGCACAGTTAACTCGGAGCATGGGTATTACCAGCGACAGGATGCTTATGTGGTCCAGGACCGACCTCATAATGGGTATGGGGTGCACCACCACCCACATAATGGGTATGGAGTGCACCACCACCCACATAATGGGTATGAGGTGCACCACCGCCCGCATAATGGGTATGGGGTGCACCACCACCCACATAATGGGTATGGGGTGCACCACCACCCACATAATGGGTATGTGGTGCACCACCGCCCACATAATGGGTAAGTGGTCCACCACCCACATAATGGGTATGTGGTCCACCACCGCCCACATAATGGGTATGGGGTGCACCACCGCCCGCATAATGGGTATGGGGTGCACCACCGCCCACATAATGGGTATGGGGTGCACCACCACCCACATAATGGGTATGTGGTCCACCACCACCCACATAATGGGTATGTGGTCCACCACCACCCACATAATGGGTATGTGGTCCACCACCGCCCGCATAATGGGTATGGGGAGTATACTAAATTAACAAGATTAATGCATGTCAGGAGTCTGTTGTTGATATAATTTGTCAAATAGAATTATACATAAATAATAACCAATTGTTATCGCTGGTGTCAAATGCTGAATCTCTCCAAAGGTTCCGAATCTCTCCAAAGGTTCCGAATCTCTCCAAAGGTTCCGAATCTCTCCAAAGGTTTCGAATCTCTCCAAAGTTCCGAATCTCTCCAACGGTTTCGAATCTCTACAAAGTTCCGAATCTCTCCAACGGTTTCGAATCTCTCCAAAGTTCCGAATCTCTCCAACGGTTTCGAATCTCTCCAAAGTTCCGAATCTCTCCAACGGTTTCGAATCTCTCCAAAGTTCCGAATCTCTCCAACGGTTTCGAATCTCTCCAAAGTTCCGAATCTCTCCAACGGTTTCGAATCTCTCCAAAGTTCCGAATCTCTCCAACGGTTTCGAATCTCTCCAAAGTTCCGAATCTCTCCAACGGTTTCGAATCTCTCCAAAGTTCCGAATCTCTCCAACGATTTCGAATTTCTCCAAAGGTTCTGAATCTCTTGAGTTTGTTCACCGACAGGATCATAATTGCTAATGACTGTTTGACCACTTCCGTACCAATCATCCCTGACTGTTCACGGTCGTTCACCCGATGCTGTGACCATGACGACGGTGAGGCGACTGTAAACATGTCCTGGACACAGGGGAAGCATAGTCCTGGACACAGGGGAAGCATAGTCCTGGACACAGGGGAAGCATAGTCCTGGACACAGGGGAAGCATAGTCCTGGACACAGGGGAAGCATAGTCCTGGACACAGGGGAAGCATAGTCCTGGACACAGGGGAAGCATAGTCCTGGACACAGGGGAAGCATAGTCCTGGACACAGGGGAAGCATAGTCCTGGACACAGGGGAAGCATAGTCCTGGACACAGGGGAAGGATAGTCCTGGACACAGGGGAAGCATAGTCCTGGACACAGGGGAAGCATAGTCCTGGACACAGGGGAAGCATAGTCCTGGACACAGGGGAAGCATAGTCCTGGACACAGGGGAAGCATAGTCCTGGACACAAGGGAAGCATAGTCCTGGACACAAGGGAAGCATAGTCCTGGACACAAGGGAAGCATAGTCCTGGACACAAGGGAAGGATAGTCCTGGACACAGGGGAAGCATAGTCCTGGACACAGGGGAAGCATAGTCCTGGACACAGGGGAAGCATAGTCCTGGACACAGGGGAAGCATAGTCCTGGACACAGGGGAAGCATAGTCCTGGACACAGGGGAAGCACAGTCCTGGACACAGGGGAAGCATAGTCCTGGACACAGGGGAAGGATAGTCCTGGACACAGGGGAAGGATAGTCCTGGACACAGGGGAAGCATAGTCCTGGACACAGGGAAAGGATAGTCCTGGACACACGGGGAAGGATAGTCCTGGACACAGGGGAAGGAGAGTCCTGGACATAAGGGAAGGAGAGTCCTGGACATAAGGGAAGGAGAGTCCTGGACACAGGGGGAAGGATAGTCCTGGACACAGGGGGAAGGATAGTCCTGGACACAGGGAAAGGATAGTCCTGGACACAGGGAAAGGATAGTCCTGGACACAGGGAAAGGATAGTCCTGGACACAGGGAAAGGATAGTCCTGGACACAGGGGAAGGATAGTCCTGGACACAGAGGAAGCATAGTCCTGGACACAGGGGAAGGATAGTCCTGGACACAGGGGGAAGGAGAGTCCTGGACATAAGGGAAGGAGAGTCCTGGACATAAGGGAAGGATAGTCCTGGACACAGAGGAAGCATATTCCAATAACCCCGGAATTGCCAGTCGCGTATTCTACCACTAGACCACCGTAACTTGTGGTTTTTGGACTTGGGTAACAACCTAGACTGGCTTCAGTACGGGGCTCTCCATGCAGTCTTATTTCTGTGATTTCAGTAGAAATCCCGTTGTACGACTTTTAGAAGTCTGCAGTGGTGTAGTGGTATAGTATGCGGCTTGGCCATGCCGGAGTCGCAGGTTCGCACCCACCTCATAGCTCAAGTGGATTATCTAATTGATATATATAGTGTTAATGGGGTTTCTGTGTGTTTGTTATTGACATAAACTGGACACATTCTCATTACTGTCAATGTGTCTCTGTGTCAGTATCAATATTCTGTCAATGTGGCCTGTGCCTGTGTCACGCAACTGCATCATGTGCTTGCGTCACGCAACTGCATCATGTGCCTGCGTCACGCAACTGCGTCACGTGCCTCCGTCACGCACCTGCGTCACGCGCCTGGTGTTGAGTTCCAGAAACCATTTCTCGAACCTCTCCTACAGCTTGTCTAAGTCATCTTGCATAATCTTACAATCATCATCTGTATTGACTCTTCTCGTAAATTTTGCATCCTTCGCAAACATCGATGGTCATTTGTTGTTTAAGATTAGCTGCCTGGAACACAAAGTTCCAAGTAGCACGGGCTATGGTGAGCCCGTAGTGGACTTACCTGGCACAGGAGCGAGGCTGTAACAAGTAGCACGGGCTATGGTGAGCCCGTAGTGGACTTACCTGGCACAGGAGCGGGGCTGTAACAAGTAGCACGGGCTATGGTGAGCCCGTAGTGGACTTATATATCATCGACAGTCATACAGGACTCAACTTCTGTAATTACGTCAATAATATGATAAATAGTACGGTCTTCAGCAGGGATCCTTGAGGTACTCTGCTTGTTACTCTATGTTAGTTCAGTTTCTCACCCCTCACTCACTGTGACTCTCCGACTCCTGTCTGTTAGGTACTCTCTTAAGTCACTATACCACATTCTCTCACCTGTTTCTGTCATTCGTGGTGTTGCTTTGCTTAGTCCATTATCTTGAGATGATTTCGGGGCTTTAGTGTCCCCGCGGCACGATCCTCGACCAGGCCTCCACCCCCAGGAAGCAGCCCGTGACAGCTGACTAACACCCAGGTACCTATTTTACTGCTAGGTAACAGGGGCATAGGGTGAAAGAAACTCTGCCCATTATTTCTCGCCGGCGCCTGGGATCGAACTCAGGACCACAGGATCACAAGTCCAGCGTGCTGTCGGCTCGTCCGACCGGCTCCCCTCTCTGATATATGTCAGTTTGCGTATGTGTGTACTCACCTAGTTGTGTTTGCGGGGGTTGAGCTCTGGCTCTTTGGTCCCGCCTAGACCTAGACTTTGGTCCTGTGTGTGTGTGTGTGTGTGTGTGTGTGTGTGTGTGTGTGTGTGTGTGTGTGTGTGTGTGTGTGTGTGTGTGTGTGTGTGTGTAAAAGAAGAGACATGTGTGTGGGGCAAGGGGGAGGGAGGAAGGAATTTATGGTACCTGGGAGGGAGGTAGTGGTGGTGGTGGAGAATAGCCACTTCCTCCATCAGGAGCAGAGCCGACCGCAACAGTCTCGTGGGTCACCAACGACCCTTCATCAAACACTGCAGGTCTGGCCAGCTGACTCTCCATCTTTCTCTATCGCCAACGTTTGATTCGCTACCATCCCTGCCCCAGAATATCCTGCTGTGCTTGTCTAGTCGTGGCGACGGGCGCTTGAGCTCTAGCTCTCGGTGCCCCATCCCACCAACCTGGGCCACCCACGCCCACAACACCTGCCTCTCCACGCCCACAACACCTGCCTCTCCACGCCCACAACACCTGCCTCTCCACGCCCACAACACCTGCCTCTCCACGTCCACAACACCTGCCTCTCCACGCCCACAACACTTGCCTCTCCACGTCCACAACACCTGCCTCCCCACGCCCACAACACCTGCCTCTCCACGTCCACAACACCTGCCTCTCCACGTCCACAACACCTGCCTCTCCACGCCCACAACACCTGCCTCTCCACGTCCACAACACCTGCCTCTCCACGTCCACAACACCTGCCTCTCCACGCCCACAACACCTGCCTGGCTGCGGTTACCTGCTTTAAAGAGACCCTCAGCCACCGGAAATGCCCCGTGGGAAGTGCAACCACAACCTTCTTGGTGGACTCTGGCAACACTGCACGCCAACTGCAAGCACCCTGGACTCTGGCAACACTGCACGCCAACTGCAAGCACCCTGGACTCTGGCAACACTGCACGCCGACTGCAAGCACCCTGGACTCTGGCAACACTGCACGCCAACTGCAAGCACCCTGGACTCTGGCAACACTGCACGCCGACTGCAAGCACCCTAAGGTCTAACCTAACCTAACCTAACCTAACCTAAGGTCTAACCTAACCTAACCGCATTAGGTGATACTTGATGGTCACCCTAACCCCATTCGTAACACTCCCTAAGCTTGTTTTAAAGCTTATATTTAATATATCCTATATATATTTGTCAGCACTGAAATTCATCTGACGATTTTCAATAAGTTTTATGAATTATTCAAGTCTTTATTTAGAACTAGCTGTACCCGACCACGCGTTGCTGTGGCTCAGGAACACGTGTGCGTTGCTGAGGCACAGCAACCTTCCTTGTCTTCCAGTCCTCCCTGCCATTTCCTCCCCTCCCCCGTCCCCTCGTCCTCCCCAACATTCCTCACTCCCTCGTCCCTTTTTCCTTCCCTTCATCCTCCACTCCAATATCCCCTCGTCCTCCCCACTATCTCCCACTCCCCCATCCCCTTATCCTCCCCACTCACCTATCCCCATGTCCTCCCAACCATTCTTCATTCCCCTCGTCCCCACCATCCCCAACTCTCCCTGTCCCCTCGTCCTTCCCACCATTCCCCACTCCCTCGTCTGATGATCAAATGATCTGATGTTCCCATCAGAAAATTGTGAACATCAAATGATCTGGGGCTTGATTCTCGAAGAAGTTACACAAACACTTACGAACATCTTTTCTCAATCTTTGGCAGCTTTGTTAAACAGTTAATGAGTTCCGAAGCACCAGGAGGCTGTCCATAACAATAACAACAGTTGATTGGCAAGTTTTCATGCTTGTAAACTGTTTAATAAATGTAACCAAAGCCATCAAAGATTGAGGAAAGATGTACATGTTCGTAAGTACTTGCGTAACTGCTTCGTGAATCTGGCCCCAGATGTTCCCATCACAGAAATATAAGAAAAACAGTTCAAAAGACGAAATGAAAAATAATGAAAAAATAAAAAATAAACTATACTTACGAAATGAACGTTATGGTAAACAACACAGCTCAATTCCAACGCCATGTCACACAAAATAATTAAATGAAAATTAAAATAAATCAAAATTTATGAAAATTCAATTTATCAATGAAATCGGAAACATTGAAATGGAATCATAACATATTTAGTATAGCATGTGTTGGTCTTGTGTGCAACAGATGGCGCTGTTTTTCAAAAACGCATGTTTTTACCTGTCACAGGTGTGGCATCTATATAGTAGATATATAAAAGCACGCGAATATTCGAATGCAACGTAGTCAAAATTTCAAAGAAATCGGTAAAAAGGTTTCGAAGATTTCCCCTCACATGGAAAACACATGAAAAACACAGTTTTTCAGAAAAACCGTGTTTTTCTTTACCTGTCACAGACGTGACATCAAAGCCATCGGTGAAGAACTTTCGGAGATTAGCGGTTATGCACAAACATTTCTATTTTTTTTTTTTTTGAGATATATACAAGAGTTGTTACATTCTTGTACAGTACGCGTAGCGTTTCGGGCAGGTCCCTGGAATACGATCCCCTGCCGCGAAGAATCGTTTTTTCATCCAAGTACACATTTTACTGTTGCGTTAAACAGAGGCTACAGTTAAGGAATTGCGCCCAGTAAATCCTCCCCGGCCAGGATACGAACCCATGACATAGCGCTCGCGGAACGCCAGGCGAGTGTCTTACCACTACACCACGGAGACTGAGACTTTTATAGATTATTTAGGTCCAGTTTGTCAAAAATGTACATTGTGGAAAAAAAAGGCCCCGCCCGGCCTCGGTCAAGGCTCTATAGCCGCGTTAAAAGCCTTACCAAGGTTCAAAAATATATTACAATATCTTAAGACTTACCGTTGTCCACTGCTTAATGTCTCTCAAAAGACTGAGGGTAAATAGACCGAACAATTATCTTCGTTTTATAAAGGACAATAAATATTTAATTAATCTGTGTTTCATGAAGATGATAAACGGCATTACGAACAGCATTTGTGATTACTGCTTCAGGTAACATTCCCCAAGATAAAAAACTAGCGATGATCTTTAGATCTTTAATATTCAGTATACTTACACCGAGAAGCGAGCGCCCCCTTGCTATGTAGAAGGCTAGGAGTAGGTGTGCCAGATTACGAGCCGGGGCCCAAGAGATAGACTTCACTCCCGACAAGCGTCGGCAGGGCAGTGTAGTTGTGGTGAGGGTGACAATGGTGATGGTGGAGGCTTAGGCGAAGGTAACAATGGTGGTGTTGGTGGAGGCTTAACTGAAGGTGACAATGTCGGGCTGTGGTCGAGAGCGGCCATTACCACTATACAGCACTGGGAAGAGATCAGGAAAAGGATTTGGGATGGGACCGGGGGGGGGGGGAGGGGAAGGAATGGTGACCCAAACCCTTGTGGACGTTCGGGGATTGAACGCCGACCTGCATGAAGCGATACCGTCGCTCTACCATCCAGCCCAAGTGATTGGGCTCCAGTTTCAATTGGAAGCAACAGCAAAATGGAACAGAATAAGTAGGTAACCGCATCATCAGTGTCAGCAGGCAGTAAGCAGCAGCATTAACAGCATTATATGCTACATAAATAGGTATCAGTTGCTTGAACAACAAGAGGGCAAGAGAGCAGGGGGTGGTGGAAGAGAGCAGGGGCGGGAGGTGGTGGAAGAGAGCAGGGGCGGGAGGTGGTGGAAGAGAGCAGGAGCGGGAGGTGGTGGAAGAGAGCAGGGGCGGGAGGTGGTGGAAGAGAGCAGGGGCGGGAGGTGGTGGAAGAGAGCAGGGGCGGGAGGTGGTGGAAGAGAGCAAGGGCGGGAGGTGGTGGAAGAGAGCAGGGGAGGGAGGTGGTGGAAGAGAGCAGGGGCGGGAGGTGGTGGAAGAGAGCAAGGGCGGGAGGTGGTGGAAGAGAGCAGGGGCGGGAGGTGGTGGAAGAGAGCAGGGGCGGGAGGTGGTGGAAGAGAGCAAGGGCGGGAGGTGGTGGAAGAGAGCAGGGGAGGGAGGTGGTGGAAGAGAGAAGGGGCGGGAGGTGGTGGAAGAGAGAAGGAGGCGGTGATGGTGACCTTGGAGCTGACTGGCTGGCAGCCTGTGATGTCTGGCCCACGACCCCAGTCAAGGCTCGCCTCGCCTGCCCAGACGCCTCGCCTGCCCAGACGCCTCGCCTGCCCAGACGCCTCCCCTGCCCAGACGCCTCCCCTGCCCAGACGCCTCGCCTGCCCAGACGCCTCCCCTGCCCAGACGCCTCCCCTGCCCAGACGCCTCGCCTGCCCAGACGCCTCGCCTGCCCCAATTTTATTATACACACACTTCACATATGTCTTAGTCTCCCTGTGATAAACCCAGAGAGGATTGACTGGGAACCAATTCATAACTGTTCGCCCCTATTCATCCAGCAGCAATAAGCCTATTGGCGGGTCGTGAGTCAGGAATAAAACTTATAAAGTTTTACCATGACTTATGGAAAGGAATAAGTCTTAACAGGAGCATGAGACGTCAACTCTCCCACATGTGGGGGGGAGGGAGGGAGGGAGAGAGAGAGAGAGAGAGAGAGAGAGAGAGAGAGAGAGAGAGAGAGAGAGAGAGAGAGAGAGAGAGAGAGAGAGAGAGAGAGAGAGAGAGAGAGAGAGAGACAGAGACAGAGACAGAGACAGAGACAGAGAGAGACAGAGAGAGACAGAGAGAGAGAGACAGACAGAGAGAGACAGACAGAGAGAGACAGAGAGTGACAGAGAGACAGAGAGAGAGAGAGAGAGAGAGAGAGAGAGAGAGAGAGAGAGAGAGAGAGAGAGAGAGAGAGAGAGAGAGAGAGAGAGAGAGAGAGAGAGAGAGAGAGAGAGGGGAGAGACAGAGACCCACTCTCTCGTTGTAAGGTAGTTACAAGGTAGGGAAGGCGGGGTACAGTACATGCGTTCGCTTGCAGTCTTGATGTTATTCTCTAGTGCAGACATTTGTGCTTCCTCACAAGCCAACATTTCTATGCATCAGCTGAGAAGAGATTGGCTCAGTGTTCTTACTCATCTCCTCCGGCGTCATTGATCTAGTCACTGATCCGTGGGTACCTATGGGTACTTACGGACATCAGTGGGTACCTATGGGCACTTACGGACATCAGTGGGTACCTATAGGCACTTACGGACATCAGTTGGTACCTATGGGCACTTACGGACATCAATGGGTACCTATGGGCACTTACGGACATCAGTTGGTACCTATGGGCACTTACGGACATCAATGGGTACCTATGGGTACTTACGGACATCAGTTGGTACCTATGGGCACTTACGGACATCAATGGGTACCTATGGGCACTTACGGACATCAGTTGGTACCTATGGGCACTTACGGACATCAATGGGTACCTATGGGCACTTACGGACATCAGTTGGTACCTATGGGCACTTACGGACATCAATGGGTACCTATGGGCACTTACGGACATCAGTTGGTACCTATGGGCACTTACGGACATCAATGGGTACCTATGGGTATCTAATTGATCAACAAGATTATTATAGAAAATTGTCTCTAAGAGGAAATAGAAGTAGAAGAAGAGGAAATAGAGGAAAGAGCTCGGATCGAAGCCCTGAACCTGACCTCAAAACGCAGGTTCAATCTCATCTCACAGTCACCATATTTAATGACAGATTCCTCAAGTTCTTGTGATGTCATTGCTGATCTTTTTCTATATTTCTATAAAACAGAAAACTCCTCAACCCAGAAGGATTCGAACCCGGACAGCCGGGGGTTCAATGCACCTTAGAAGGCATAAGACCCTTAACCCAATTCCCAACAGCACTCGGTTATCTTGAGATGATTTCGGGGCTTTTTTAGTGTCCACGCGGCCCGGTCCTCGACCAGTCCTCCACCCCCAGGAAGCAGCCCGTGACAGCTGACTAACACCCAGGTACCTATTTTACTGCTAGGTAACAGGGGCATAGGGTGAAAGAAACTCTGCCCATTGTTTCTCGCCGGCGCCTGGGATCGAACCCAGGACCACAGAATCACAAGTTCAGCGTGCTGTCCGCTCGGCCGACCGGCGACCGGTGTAGGGGCCACAATAATAACATTTGTGGGCCCGCTGCATGTGAGGGCTGCTTCCTGGGGGTGGAGGCCTGGTCGAGGACCGAGCCGCGGGGAACACTAAACCCCGAAATTATTTCAAGATAACTTCAAGATAAGGCTTACCATGAGCTATGATATGGGAACGCTCTAAGCCTGCTAACAGGAGTCAGACGTCATCTGTTCCTGTGCCCTCCTGTGTAAACCAAATATAAGGTGCACAGCCTCGCGGGACACCCTCTGTGTTGCTACTAAGCGGAGGAAGACTTGTTATATATACATGAACGAAAAATATTTATGGTGACGTGAAAGATACGGTCCTTAAGAGATTCTCCCCGCGTTGCTGCTACAAGATAATGTAAACATGAGGGTTGAATGATGAGAGAGAGAGAGAGAGAGAGAGAGAGAGAGAGAGAGAGAGAGAGAGAGAGAGAGAGAGAGAGAGAGAGAGAGAGAGAGAGAGAGAGAGAGAGAGACAGACAGAGAGAGACAGACAGAGACAGACAGACAGACAGACAGAGAGAGAGAGAGAGAGAGAGAGAGAGAGAGAGAGAGAGAGAGAGAGAGAGAGAGAGAGAGAGAGAGAGAGAGAGAGAGAGAGAGACAGACAGAAAGAAAGAAAGAAAGAAAGAAAGAAAGAAAGAAAGATAGAAAGAAAGAGAGAAAGAAAGAGAGAGAGAGAGAAAGAAAGAGAGAAAGAAAGAGAGAAAGAACGAAAGAGAGAGAGAGAGAGAGAGAGAGAGAGAGAGAGAGAGAGAGAGAGAGAGAGAGAGAGAGAGAGAGAGAGAGAGAGAGAGAGAGAGAGAGAGAGAGAGAGGAGAATTAAAGAAGAGAATGAAGTCTCCAAGATATTACAACGTTGTCCTATAAAGAAGGAATTGATTACCATCTTTGACCAACCTGTCCTCCTGCAACCTGTCCTCCTACAACCTGTCCTCCTACAACCTGTCCTCCTACAACCTGTCCTCCTACAACCTGTCCTCCTACAACCTGTCCTCCTACAACCTGTCCTCCTGCAACCTGTCCTCCTACAACCTGTCCTCCTACAACCTGTCCTCCTACAACCTGTCCTCCTGCAACCTGTCCTCCTACAACCTGTCCTCCTACAACCTGTCCTCCTACAACCTGTCCTCCTACAAAGAACGTCGCATTTCGCTCGTATGCGTTACTTAGGCCAGAAATTGTCGTACTAGAAAATGGAAGCAGCTCGCGAAAGTGATGTACTGTCCCGTTTTCTGTTGTGGGTCCTCTGGTAAGTTAGAAGAAGACACTTTAAATTGATTTTAACGTTTTTAACGTATTTTCTTAACGTTGGGGAACCTTAGGAGGACGGGCTGTTTTGAGTGCCTTTGACCAGCCTGAGGGCAGCAATATTCTGAGAGCAACAACAAAATCTCGTAGACTTGAGGCAAAGTGAAATTCACACCAGGGTGCGGACACACACACACACACACACACACACACACACACACACACACACACACACACACACACACACACACACACACACACACTTCCCTAGGAAGCAGCCGGTAGCGGCTGTCTAACTCCCAGGTATCTATTTACTGCTAGGTACACAGGATTATCAGAGGTGAAAGAAACTCTGCTCGATTGGTTTCTGCCTCGGCCGGAAATCGAACCCGGGTCCCGGAGATTACGACCCCCGAGCGCTGTCCATTCGGCCGCGAGGCCCCCTGTATGAGTATAACTCACCTAGTTGTGCTTGCGGGGGTTGAAATTCAGCTCTTTGGTCCCGCCTCTCAACTGTCAATCAACTGGTGTTTACTAGTTGTGTGTTTACTAGTTGTGTTTTTACGGGGGTTGAGCTTTGCTCTTTCGGCCCGCCTCTCAACTGTCAATCAACATGTTTACTAACTACTATTTTTTTTTTCCACACCACACACACACCCCAGGAAGCAAGCCCGTGACAGCTGACTAACTCCCAGGTACCTATTTACTGCTAGGTAACAGGGGCATTCAGGGTGAAAGAAACTTTGCCCATTTGTTTCTGCCTCGTGCGGGAATCGAACCCGCGCCACAGAATTACGAATCCTGCGCGCTATCCACCAGGCTACGAGGCCCCCTACGATCTGGTGTACAGATTCCTGAGCTTACTGGGCTCTATCATATTTACTTTTGAAGCTGTGTATTAAATCAGCCTCCACCTCAGGAACCATAGGGAAGAACCTTTGACAAGCCGCTGGCTTCCTGTTGCCGTAGAGGGCACCATGGAGAAATGGTGGCCTGGGTGTTAGTCAGCTGTCACGGGCTGCTTCCTGGGGGTGGAGGCCTGGTCGAGGACCGGGCCGCAGGGACACTAAAAAGCCTCGAAATCATCTCAAGATAACCTCTCAAGATAACCACATCACTGCCTAATGCATCCCACCTGTTAACTACGTGCGTGTTTATTCCCGTTTGTTGGATAAACTCACTAACGTGTAAATTACTTTTTTGTAGTGAACAGTGTCTAAGGCTTTCTGGGATTCAAGGAAGACTCAATCCCCCAATCCTTATCTCTTCTGGGATAGTTTGGTGACTGCCAAGGCCAGGAGGGGGGGGAGGCACTCACCACAGTGGGGCAGGCCAGGAGGGGAAGGGAGGAACTCACCACAGTGGGGCAGGCCAGGGGGGGGGGGAGGCACTCACCACAGTGGGGCAGGCCAGGAGGGGAAGGGAGGAACTCACCACAGTGGGGGAGGGGAAGGAAGAGTCACCACAGCGGGGGTGGAAGAGGAAGGGGATCACCACACCTCACCACAACTCACCACTAATAAGCCGATGGTCGTATAAACGTCTATAACTTATGAGTGTGGCTTTGGAAAGTGACTATTAGTATTTTTATGGCTTCCAGTCACCACCGCAAGTCGAATATATTATATATATATATATATATATATATATATATATATATATATATATATATATATATATATATATATATATATATATGTCGTACCTAGTAGCCAGAACTCACTTCTCAGCCTACTATGCAAGGCCCAATTTGCCTAATAAGCCACGTTTTCATGAATTAATGTTTTTTCGACTACCTAACCTACCTAACCTAACCTAACCTAACTTTTTCGGCCACCTAACCTAACCTAACCTATAGAGATAGGTTAGGTTAGGTTAGGTAGGGTTGGTTAGGTTCGGTCATATATCTACGTTAATTTTTACTCCAATAAAAAAAATTGAACTCATACATAATGAAATGGGTAGCTTTATCAATTCATAAGAAAAAAATTAGAGAAAATATATTAATTCATGAAAACTTGGCTTATTTGGCAAATCGGGCCTTGCATAGTAGGCTGAGAAGTGAGTTCTGGCTACTAGGTACGACATATATATATATATATATATATATATATATATATATATATATATATATATATATAAATATATATATATATATATAAAATGTGTGAGTGTGTACCCACCTATTTCTGCCTGCAGGACCCAACTTTAGCTCTTGGACCCCGCGTTTCTAACCGTTGGTTGTCTAATGCAATGACTCCTGGCCTGCTTATAAATTTATGAATGGAGTTAGCCTCTACAGCTTTAGGTCATTCCATTTACTCAGTACCCTTACGATAAAAGAAAACTTTCTTACATCTGTATGACATCTGAGTTTCAAGCTTCCATCCGTGCCCCCTTGTTCTATTGTTATTCATTGTAAACATTACCTCTCTTTCCACCTTGTCAATCCCTCTAATTATTTTATAAGTTTGTATCATGCCCCAACCCCTTCTCCCTTCTCTTTTCTAACGGCGTCAGGTTTAGTTCCTTCAGTCTGTCCTCGTACCTCTGTGTGTGTACTCACATAGTTGTGCTTGCGGAAAGTTGAGCTGTGGCTCTTTGGTCCCGCCTCTCAAATGTCAATCAACTGCTGTACATATTCTGGAGCCTATTGGGCTCTATCAAATCAACACTTGAAACTGTGTATGGAGTCAGCCTCCACCACATCACTGCCTAATGCATTCTATTTGTTAACTACTCTGACACTGATTTTTTTTAATGTCTCTGTGGCTCATTTTGGTACTAAGTTTCCACCTGTGTCCACTTGTTCGTGTTCCATCCGTGCTAAAGAGTTTGCCTTTGTCCACCTTCACCTGAGAATTTTGTTGGTGGTTATCATGTCTCCCCTTACTCTTCTGTCTTCCACGGACGTGAGGTTTAGCTCCCGTAGCCTTTCCCTGTAACTCATACCTCTCAGTTCTGGGACGTCTGGTGGCATACCTCTGAGTCTTCTCTAACGTTTAACTAGGTGTAGACTCCAGACTGGAGCTGCATACTCCAGGATTGCTCTGGCATAAGTGATATACAAGGTCTTGAACGATTAATTACACAAGTTTCTAAATGCAGTTCTGATGTTGGCCAATCTAGCATATGACTCTTGCAGCATTTCACCTCCCAGATGGTACCTTGTGTTCAGCCTCCAGCACCCTTCGCCTAATTTCATTACTTTACACTTTCCAGAGTTAAACTTTAGCCATTTTCTAGACCATTATTCCAGTTTGTCCAGGTCGTCCTGCAGTCTCTGTCTATCTTCATCTGTCTTGATTCTTCTCATAATTTTTGCATCATCAGACCACATCACTAGAAGGTGAAGGGACGACGACGTTTCGGTCCATCCTGGACCATTCTAAAGTCGATAATCGACCTGAGAATGGATCAGGACGGACCGAAACGTCGTCGTCCCTTCACCTTCTAGTGTGTGGTCTGGTCAACATACTTTAGCCACGTTATTGTGACTCATCGCCTGCTTTGCATCATCAGTAAACATTAAGAGGAATGAGTCTATACCCCTCTGGAAGATCGTTTACATATATCAGAAAGAGGATGGGTCCAGGTACAGAGCCCTGTGGGACTCCGCTGGTTATATCTCGCCACTCTGATATCTCCCCCCCGTCACAGTTATTTGATTTTTATGGTGCTTAGATGCTCCTTTACCTACTGGATCACTTTACTTTTTCTCCAGGCTGTTTCTCCAACTTTTGTAACAGCCTCTTATGGGGTACTGTGTCAAAGGTTTTCTAACAGTCCAAGAAAATGCAGTCTGCCCACCCTTTCTTGCCTGATTTTGTCGCCTGGTCATAATTATATTAAGCCTGTGAGGCAAGAATTACAATCTATGAACCCATGCTGGATGGTGTTACAAAGCTCCTTCCCTCTCCAGATGTTCTACGAGCCTTTTTCTCACGATCTTCTCCATCACCTTACATGGTATACAAGTTAGGGAAACTGGCCTGTAGTTCAGTGCCTCTTGCCTGTCACATTTTTTGTATACTGGGACTACATTATATACTGGTTATACATACAGTATACTGGGACTACATTAGCTATTTTCCAGCTTTCCAGGTAGGTCTTCCCATTTTCAGTGACCTGTTATACACCATTGAAAGTGGCACACTTAGTGCTTCTGCACCTTCTTTGGTATCCACGGTGAGATTTTGTCAGGCCCAACAGCCTTTGTCACATTCAACTCCAAAAGACTCCTTTTGACCTCATCACTGGTGAGCTCAAATTCCTCCAAGGATGCTTGGTTTGCTGCCTCCTTTCTTAGTACAAGGGCTTCTCCTTGCTCTATTGTAAAGATCTCATGGAATCTCTTGTTGAGTTCTTCAGACACCTCCAGGTCATTTTCTGTGTATCCATTCCCCACTTTTTCTCAGTTTCATCGCTTGTTCCTTCACTGCTGTTTTCCTCCTGATATGGCTGTGGAGCAGTTGTGCTGGGCTTTATTTAATTGCGATGTCATTTTCATAATGACTCTTTGTTTCTCTCCTTACTCTGAGGCACTCATTCCTGGCCCTCTGGTATCTCTCACTGCTCTCTGGTGTGTGTGTAAGCTGGTTAAAATTGCATTTCATATTCGCAAATGCACTTTAAGAATTTTATGAATAAAAGAACATACCTCGAGCACTGTTTATGTAGGATAGACATAAAAGTACATATTCATGTATGTTAGATTAGCACATTTTAAAAGAACTACAATCACCTTCTCTCGATTGATTGATCAATAAATCACAAAACTTTATGTATAACAGATCTATCTGTGTTCATGGAGTACAGAAGAAAACGTATATATGCTAGTTAGTGATGTAAATGTTTGGGCAAGTCTGTGATAGAATATAATAATAATGAAAAACACATTGCACCAGTGAACAAAAACAATGTTACAATGGTGGCAGCGGTGGGATCCTGTAGGAGGGTCAGCTACAGTGATGGCCTTGTAGAGAGCCAGCTACAAGATAGGAGAGCCAGCTAGGGTGTACGAATTAGTTCAGGGAAGGAAGGCAGGCAGGAGTGATAGATACGATGAGTGAGAGGAATCAGAGTAGCGCCTAGAGGAAGGCGGTCAGCTGAGAGCGGAGAGTACTGAAGTACACACAGCAGCCACTTGTTGATATTCTCCAGCTGTCCGTCCTCAAACAGTTTGTGAGGTTGTGGGCTGTAGCGGGATGTTTAGCGATGCGCAGAAGTGGTGGTCTGTGTTTAGCAGTGCGTGTTTACTGGTGTACTCACCAAGTTGTGATTGTGGGGGTTGAGCTCTGGCTCTTTGGGCCTGCCTCTCAACTGTCAATTAACTTTTTTTCCACACACACACACACACACCTACCCCAAGGAAGTCGCCCATAGCAGCTGTCTAACTTCCCAGGTACATAATTACTGCTATATAGGTGAACAGAAAACATCGGGGTGAAAGAAACTCTACCCGTTTGTTTCTTCTATCGCCGGGGATCGATATACGAACCCTAGGGCTACGAATACCGAGCGCTGACCACTCAGCCACAAGCCTCCAGTGTGTATTTAATGGTGTGCAGTAACAAGGTGTTTAGTGGTGCGGAGCAGCGGTATGTTTTAAGTAGTTGATTAAGTGTTCAGTAATTTGTAATACAACTGAAAATTTGTTACATAATTTGTTTCTTGTTTTCCAACCAACAGGTACATGACATTTCAAAATCAGTACAACACTGGGTTTATAGTTAGTACAACCATGGGTTTATAATCAGTACAATCATGGGTTTATAATCAGTACAATCATGGGTTTATAATCAGTACAATCATGGGTTTATAATCAGTACAATCATGGGTTTATAATCAGTACAATCATGGGTTTATAATCAGTACAATCATGGGTTTATAATCAGTACAATCATGGGTTTATAATCAGTACAACCATGGGTTTGTAATCAGTACAACCATGGGTTTATAATCAGTACAATCATGGGTTTATAATCAGTACAACCATGGGTTTATAATCAGTACAACCATGGGTTTATAATCAGTACAACCATGGGTTTATAATCAGTACAGTTATTGTGTATACAGACCATAATCCCCTGGTGCTCCTGAGCAGGATGAAGCGCACGAACCAGAGGCTAATCAGGTGGTTTCTGTTACTTTAAGAATACACTCTGCAAATAAGGCATACAAGAGGACGAGATAATGTGGTGGCTGATGCTTTGTCCCAAACTTAGCCACTGAGAATAACTCAAAATAAGAGGCGGGGAGTGTTATAACCCCCATGTAGCCTGGGTGGAACGAGTCTACCCCAGTGAGAGTTATTCTGCCTTCCGGACCTAAGTTGGTATGAGGTACCTGGAGCTTTGTAATTACTTTATTCACTCTCGTATTCTTGAAGATATCCTCACAGTATACCCAAAATTTGCCAGTGCAGGCTATTAAACACATGGCTCTGTATGACTAACCATCCTGCGAGATGGGGACTTGTATTACCACTGCTACCTTATTCAATCTTGTGTTGTTGATATCCTCAAAATGCATCCGGAGTCTGCCAGTGCAGACTGCTTATCACATGCCTCTGTATGACTAACCATCCTGTGTGATGGGGATTTTTTTAAGCATCACCTAGTTAGCTTTTTTGACACACTGTACTCCACTTCATATAGTCTAGGGTAGCTGCACTAATGTAGATGTACCTAATATGTTAATAAAAAAAAATGAGAAGTCAGAGGAAATATGTATATATTAAGTAATTGAGTAATCGTCAGTGAGTAATCTCAGGATACTAGCAGAGGATGGGCGTTGGTAATGATATGAGATGTCGATACTTTGGGGACGTGAAGTGAGGCTAGCAGGATGTAGTGACCTCACTTGAGTCACAACTGTCGTCAGGAGGTGGTTGTACTTTGTTGCTTCTCCAGGAATAAGGAAGAATATGAATTCCCTGTGTTAGTGCTGGAGTGAAGACTGTTTGTCTGCAAGTGTGAGGAGGCTTGTTGGGGACATAGTACACCATTTCTCTGTGATTTTGGTAAATTAGAGGCGACCTGTGAGTGTTGGTCGCGCCTTGGTCAAATCTCTAATTGTTGTGCCTTCAAGAGGAAGGAAGTAAGCAAGCATTTCTGTTGTGGAACCTGCCGGGCGACGTTGTGAACTCAAGTCGTGGACTGGAGGAAGCCTTGTGAGGCAGTCCTGAAGCATTTTTGTGGGCGACCTATATGAGCGCCATGTTTGAGCTCCAGTGAGTGAGCGTCCTCACGTCAGAGATTTTGGCGGTTTGTTTGGGAAAGAGTTTGTGGAGAAACTTCGAGGTTAGAGAAGAAGTTGATGGAGGAACTTCGAGGCTGGAGAAGAACTGTATGCTGAACTCTGTGTTAGAGCAGAACTCCATAGTGAGGAGTTGATTTCAAACAGTGTAGAGGAGCTACATGTGTCTTTGTGGAATCAGTGGTAAGCCAAGAGTTGAGCAGCCACTTGATATGGACAGTTGATGAAGCCAGGATAGGATATTGGAATGCTACCGGATTGTAGCAGTTTTGAGTGTTGTATGATAATGTTTTATTTTATATGTCATTTATTATAGATGTTTTCCTTGAATATTAAATGCATATGTTAGCTGGCTTTGGCTCTTATCCTGGTGAGGTTTTCCAGAAAGCGGGAGAGAGAGAGAGAGAGAGAGAGAGAGAGAGAGAGAGAGAGAGAGAGAGAGAGAGAGAGAGAGAGAGAGAGAGAGAGAGAGAGAGAGAGAGAAAGAGAAAGGGTCACGGCTGCAGACAGGGTGACAGAAGATACTGATTCACGAAAGGGGGATTTAGGAGATCATTCCAAACAAAGAAAAAAGAGTGGAGAGTCACGGCGGCTCGAATAGGGTGTATGCACAAGACGACGAGGCCAGTGTTGGAGCCACACTCCTAAATATGTGATGGTGAACCCTTCTTCAAGATCAAGAGGCATACAGGGGTGATCTAGGCAAATTACAAGAACTATAGTGTCCATTGCTGGTCGACCGACGGTAGCAGAAGTGTGGCTGCCGAGGTCGGTTGTTTGATCCGTCAGAGAGAGGTTGGGGACATTGTCCACCTGTACGCAAATAATGGTCTGGTGGAATAACCTCTCTTTTGGAGGTTTAAGTCCCAAAATCCCCAACCCCATTTTGGAGGTTTAAGTCCCAAAATCCCCAACCCCATTTTGGAGGTTTAAGTCCCAAAATCCCCAACCCCCTTTTTGAGGTTTAAGTCCCAAAATCCCCAACCCCCTTTTGGAGGTTTAAGTCCCAAAATCCCCAACCCCCTTTTGGAGGTTTAAGTCCCAAAATCCCCAACCTCCTTTTGGAGGTTTAAGTCCCAAAATCCCCAACCCCCTTTTGGAGGTTTAAGTCCCAAAATCCCCAACCCCCTTTTGGAGGTTTAAGTCCCAAAATCCCCAACCCCATTTTGGAGGTTTAAGTCCCAAAATCCCCAACCCCCTTTTGGAGGTTTAAGTCCCAAAATCCCCAACCCCCTCAGGGGCAGAACAGTACACTGTGAATGAAAGAAGTGTGTAAAGAACTCAACAAGAGATTCCGTGAGGTCTTTCCAATAGAAGAAGAGGAAGTCCCTGAACTAAGCGGGGTTATCTTGAGATGATTTCGGGGCTTTAGTGTCCCCGCGGCCCGGTCCTCGACCAGGCCTCCACCCCCAGGAAGCATCCCGTGACAGCTGACTAACACCCAGGTACCTATTTACTGCTAGGTAACAGGGGCATTCAGGGTGAAAGAAACTTTGCCCATTTGTTTCTGCCTCGTGCGGGAATCGAACCCGCGCCACAGAATTACGAGTCCTGCGCGCTATCCACCAGGCTACGAGGCCCCTTAAACTATCCACCCCCCTACGAGGGGGGTAGTGATAAACTCAGCAGACTTCGAAGATATTGAAATTACCAGAGATGAGGTTAGGAGGTATCTGCTTCATCAAGAAGGGACTATAAGGCTGTTGGACCTTATGGAATCTCACCATGGATGCTAAAAGAATGGGCAGATGCACTTTGTGTGCCACTATCTATGATCTATATCAAGTCACTGGAAACGGGAGACCTACCAGAGAGTTGGAAGACAGCTAACATAGTCCCAATCTACAAAAAGGGGGATCAGCAGGAGGCCCTAAACTACAGGCCGGTGTTTTTAACTTGTATACCATGCAAGGTGATGGAGAAGATCATGGAGAAAAAACCTGGTAGCACGTCTGGAGAAAAGGGACTTTGTAACACACCACCAACATGGGTTCAGGGAAGGCAAGTTGTGTCTCACAGGTTTAATGGAATTCTAGGACCAAGCAGCAAGCATTAGGAGGACACAGAAGGACAGCAAGAGGCTACAGGATGACCTGAACAGACTGAAGGAAGGGTTCAACTAATGGCTACTAGAGTTTAACTCGAACAAGTGCAAAGTGATGAAGATAGGCGTTGGGAACAGAAGGTCAAACACAAGGTACCAGCTGGGAGAGGAAATCCTTCAGAAGTCAGGACGAGAGAAAGATCTGGGGGTTGATATCACTCCAGATCTGTTCTCTGAAGCCCACATCAAAAGGATAACATCAGCGGCATATGCAAGGCTGGCGAACATAAGGACAGTTTTCAGAAACTTGTGTAAGGTATCATTCAGAACCTTGTATACCTCATGTCAGACCAATACTGGAATATGCAGCTCTAGCGTGGAGTCCACATATAGTAAAGTACAAAACGAAATTAGAAAAGGTTAAGAGGTATGTTACCAGGCTGGTCCCGAGCAGAGAGGAATGAGTTGTGAGGAAAGATTATTGGAACTGAACCTCACGACACTGCAAGACAGAAGAGTTAGAGGAGATATGATCACTACTTACAAAATTTTCCAAGGAACTGACAGGATACATAAAGATAAACTGTTTAACACGGGTGGTACGCCAACAAGGGGACACAGGTGGAAACTGCGTACCCAAATGAGCCACAGGGACGTTAGAAAAAACTTTTTCAGCGTCAGAGTAGTTAACAGATGAAATGCATTAGGAAGTGATGTGATGGAGGCTGACTCCATACACAGTCTCAAATGTAGATATGATAGAGCCCAGTAGGCTCAGGAACCTGTACACCAGATGACTGACAGCTGAGAGACGGGACCAAAGAGCCAGAGCTCAACTCCCGCAAGCACAACTAGGCGAGTACACACACACCTACAGGGACCCGAGGCGCGCGCACACTCCCGCAGATACCATATAATCCGAGCCACAACAGGTCCCTGGGTCATGTTTAAGCAAGTGTACCATCGCCAGGGCGCACCAGCACCTGCGTCCGGTCCTCCCTCTTCTCTGGGGCCTCAGGAGAATGTCAATGAATAAAGTCTCCCCTTAAGTTGTAAGTGTGTATGGCCTTGGCTACACACACTCATGCTCCTGCATACACTCACTCACACACACACACACTCAAGCCTTTGACACGAGTGACAGCAAGGCAGTATCTAAGAAACAGAAGAGAGTGAGTGAATCAGAAGACAGTGAGTGACAGGATGAACAACCCAGCGGGTTTTCTTCCTATTGGGGAGTGTTGTACATGCTGCTATGGTGGTGTGTCCACTCACAAGACGAGTGGCGCTGCTCAATACTGTCACTATGGCGGTGTGTCCAAACGCCACATTGTTTTCAAATTTCAACACCACTCTGTTCCCTGGCAGTGGTTGGTAACCAAATATTTCTTCCTGCTTGATCCGTAACACATCGAAGATCGTGGTGGATACAAGGTCGGGAGCAGCATGACAACTAAACTTGAGTCCTATGGACTCCTTCCGTTTTAGTGGAGGTGTGTAGGAGCCCATGATGGCACATATACCACCACCCCCAGCGTGACGTTGTCCCGCCCATCCGTCAACACGCAGGCCAACAGCGATGACAAACACGTCCACCCACCAGACGCCAGTAGCAGAGCGACGTGTTTACAATTATTAAACAGTTAATGAGCTCCGAGGCTGTTTTTAACAGTTGATTGGCAAGTTTTCATGCTTGCAATCTGTTTAATAAATATAAACAAAGCCTTCAAAGATTGAGAAAAGATGTATACGTTCATAAGTACTTGCGTAACTGCTTCATGAATCTGTTTCCAGTCAGCCAAACACAAGATCTCAAAATGGGATACGAACTCTTTCAAGAGTTGGATAGATAATATAAATATAATCAGGAGAAAACGCCAAGCCATTACGACTATATAGCACTTGGAAGGGGTCAGGATAAGGATTTGGGAATGGACGGGTGGAAAGGAATGGTGCCCAACCACTTGGACGGTCGGGGATTGAACGCCGACCTGCATGAAGCGAGATCGTCGATCTACCGTCCAACCTAAGTGGTTGGGGAAGAGTCGGATAGAAAGATAGATCTAGGGGGCTGATATCACGTTGAACCTTTCTCTTGAAGCCCCCACACCAAAAGGAGAGTATGTGCGAGCAGCCGCGTCCAACAGCCTGGTTGATCAGTCCAGCAACCAGGAGGCCTGGTCGACGACCGGGCCGCGGGGACACTAAGCCCCGGAAGCACCTCAAGGTTGAATGGCGAAAATAAAAACTGCCTTTAGAAATTTGTGTGAGGAGTCATTCAAGACTTTAACTATCGCTTATGTCAGAACAATCCATATCTAGGCAAACACAAGACGAAATAAGAGAAAGTTCAGAGGTATGCCTCCACAATCGACTTGAGAATGGTCCAGGACGGACCGAAACGTCGTCGTCCCTTCAATTTCTAGTGTGTGGTCTGGTCAATATGCCTCCAGAATATTGGGTGGTTATAGATAGGAGCTGCCTCGTATGGGCCAATAGGCCTTTGCCTTTGTTCTTATGTTCCTAATAGTCCTGGAACTGAGAGGAAGAAGTTACAGAAAAGGCTACATAAACAGGCGATGAGTCACAATAACGTGGCTAAATTATGTTCAATTCTAATTATGTTGAATTATCCAATCGACTTGAGAATGGTCCAGGACGGACCGAAACGTCGTCGTCCCTTCACCTTCTAGTGTGTGGTCTGGTCAACATTCTTCAGTCACGTTATTGTGACTCATCGCCTGCAACTGAGGAAACTAGATTGAATGATAAAGATTAAGCCACCCAAGAGGTGGCACGGGCATGAATAGCCCGTAAAGGAAACTAGATACGTCGAATATAGCTCCGCCCAACCACTTGGGCTGGACGGATAGAGCGGTACCGCCTCGCTTCATGCACCCGCGGGGCGCCTGACAGCTGGGTGGACAGCGCTTCGGATTCGTAGTCCTAAGGTCCCGGGTTCAATCCCCGGTAGAGGAGGAGACAAATGGGCAAAATGTTTCTTTCACCCTGATGCGCCTGTTCACCTAGCAGTAAACAGGTACCTGGGAGCTAGACAGCTGCTACGGACTGCTTCCTGGGGGTGTGTAACAAAAAGGAGGCCTGATCGAGGACCGGGCCACGGTTACGCTAAGCCCTGAAATCATCTCAAGATAACCTCAAGATGAAGGCTAGCGTTCAATCCCCGACCGTCCAAGTGGTTGGGCACCATTCCCTTCCTCCGTCCCATCCCTGACCCTTTCCCAGTCTTATATAATCATAATGGCTTGGCGCTTTTCCCTGACAAAATACCCTCCCTCCCTCCCCTCCTAAGAGCTCATCACGGAACCTCAAGAGATGACAGACGACTTTTTCTAGCCTATTTCCACCTATCTTCCCCGCTTTGCTGTAGTACACAACTAATCGACACGAGAGAACTGTTCGGGGCATGCAAAATAGCCACCGTGGACCCCTATACACAAGACCAGAGGACGACCCCTGACCTACAAACCATCTTGGTATATTGTTAATGGTTTGCAGATGTGAGGAGAGGGGGGGGGAGTGGCTCTCAGGGCGCGTCCTGTTGAGAACAATCATGGTAATGAGGTCATCCAACAATCATGGTAATGAGGTCATCCAACAATCATGGTAATGAGGTCATCCAACAATCATGGTAATGAGGTCATCCAACAATCATGGTAATGAGGTCATCCAACAATCATGGTAATGAGGTCATCCAACAATCATGGTAATGAGGTCATCCAACAATCATGGTAATGAGGTCATCCAACAATCATGGTAATGAGGTCATCCAACAATCATGGTAATGAGGTCATCCAACAATCATGGTAATGAGGTCATCCTGGTTCAATTAATGATTTTTTCTGATTTTGTTTAAATGTGATAAATTTTAAATTTAAAAAAAAAATATATAAATAATTAATACAAAAATAATTATAAATACAAGGAAAAGCGCCAAGCCATTACGACTTTATAGCACTTGGAAGGGATCAGGATAAGGATTTGGGATGGGACGGAAGGGAAGGAATGGTTCCCCCAACCACTTGGACGCTCGGGGATTGAACGCCGACCTGCGTGTAGTGAGACCGTCGATTTTTTTCTGAAGAATATCATTATTTAAGACAACCTGTAAAGACTTGTTTCCAAATTTGTTCTTATAAAACTAAGCCCTGAAAGATGTCACGGTTCTTGCTTCAATGGGAGCCGGTCGGCCGAGCGGACAGCACGCTGGACTTGTGATCCTGTGGTCCTGGGTTCGATCCCAGGTGCCGGCGAGAAACAATGGGCAGAATTTCTTTCACCCTATGCCCCTGTTACCCAGCAGTAAAATAGGTACCTGGGTGTTAGTCAGCTGTCACGGGCTGCTTCCTGGGGTTGGAGGCCTGGTCGAGGACCGGGCCGCGAGGACTCTAAAAAGCCCCGAAATCATCTCAAGATAACCTCAAGATAATCCAACCAACTACCCAACCAATCAGCCAACAAACTAGGTAAACAACCAATTAGCCAACAAACTAGGTAAACAACCAATTAGCCAAACAACCATACAACCAAACAACCAGCCACCACCTAATTGCTGTAACTCACAAGGATTCCAGGTAAGGTTCTCCAGAGATAACTTAGATGAACCACAGAAGGTAAGATAACATGAACTGTGTCGCTAAACACTAACATGGCTGTAGGGAACGGGTTTCATGATAAGATAACAGCTGTAGAGTAGGAAAGGGAAGGGTTGGTAGACTCTCTCTCCCTCATCTGTCACACGAGAGAGAGAGAGAGAGAGAGAGAGAGAGAGAGAGAGAGAGAGAGAGAGAGAGAGAGAGAGAGAGAGAGAGAGAGAGAGAGAGAGAGAGAGAGAGAGAGAGAGAGAGAGAGAGAGAGAGAGAGAACTATCAGAGAGAAAGCACCAAGCCATTGCGACTATATAGCACTGGGAAGGGGGTGAGGATAAGGATTTGGGATGGGACGGTGGGGAAGTAAAGGTGCCCAACCACTTGGACGGTCGGGGATTGAACACTGACCTGCATGAAGCGAGACCGTCGCTCTACCGTCCAGCCCAAGAGAGAGAGAGAGAGAGAGAGAGAGAGAGAGAGAGAGAGAGAGAGAGAGAGAGAGAGAGAGAGAGAGAGAGACAGAGAGAGAGAGAGAGAGAGAGAGAGAGACAGAGAGAGAGAGAGAGAGAGAGAGAGAGAGAGAGAGAGAGAGAGAGAGAGAGAGAGAGAGAGAGAGAGAGAGAGAGAGACAGAGAGAGACAGAGACAGAGAGAGACAGACAGAGACAGAGACAGAGACAGAGAGAGACAGAGAGAGAGAGAGAGAGAGAGAGAGAGAGAGAGAGAGAGAGAGAGAGAGAGAGAGAGAGAGAGAGAGAGAGAGAGACAGAGAGAGACAGAGAGAGACAGAGACAGAGACAGAGACAGAGACAGAGAGAGACAGAGAGAGAGAGAGAGAGAGAGAGAGAGAGAGAGAGAGAGAGAGAGAGAGAGAGAGAGAGAGAGAGAGACAGAGAGAGAGAGAGACAGAGAGAGAGAGAGACAGAGACAGAGAGAGACAGAGACAGAGAGAGACAGAGACAGAGAGAGACAGAGACAGAGAGAGACAGAGACAGAGAGAGACAGAGACAGAGAGAGACAGAGACAGAGAGAGACAGAGAGAGACAGAGAGAGACAGAGAGACAGACAGAGAGACAATCATCTTAATACCAGTAATACCAATAAACAAGTCATAACAAATTAAAGAACTGACTACAAAATATTCATGTACACTTAAATTATTTCAAACACGTAACTTACTTATACTTTATAAATAATAAACTCTCCGTAATAGAGACTTCTTACATGGCGCGGACGCCTGAGCACGCGCGCGCGCACCTGACCCGTATAGCTCCAGCTCCTCTTAATACCATTATACAACTGAATGGTGAATATCTATTATTAGTTTGCATATATCTATTATTAGTTTGCATATATCTATTATTAGTTTGCATATGTCTATTATTAGTTTGCATATATCTATTATTAGTTTGCATATATCTATTATTAGTTTGCATATGTCTATTATTAGTTTGCATATATCTATTATTAGTTTGCATATATCTATTATTAGTTTGCATATATCTATTATTAGTTTGCATATATCTATTATTAGTTTGCATATATCTATTATTAGTTTGCATATATCTATTATTAGTTTGCATATATCTATTATTAGTTTGCATATGTCTATTATTAGTTTGCATATATCTATTATTAGTTTGCATATGTCTATTATTAGTTTGCATATATCTATTATTAGTTTGCATATATCTATTATTAGTTTGCATCCTGGGGGTGGAGGCCTGGTCGAGGACCGGGCCGCGGGGACACTAAAAGCCCCGAAATCATCTCAAGATAACCTCAAGATAACCCCCGCAAGTACAATTAGGTAAGTACTCATCCTTATGTTGTCTAATCATGTTTATGTATCTACCAAAGATACTTAACTACATCTACTATACTTTCTACTACATCTACATCTACTACATTTACTCTCCTACTCTACCTATATTTACGTAGGCAGGAGAGGCGATTTCTTTAATTTTATGGTCAATGCTGTTAGCAAAATAGATGATTCCCTTGTCATGAAAGAACAACAACTCAACCGTGAATTAAATTTCTGCTGATGAATGTGTGGATATGGGAGCCAGGCAGCAAGTTGTAGTGAGCCAGAGAACGGACCCTTAAGTTGTAGTGAACGAGAGAACGGACCCTTAAGTTGTAGTGAACGAGAGAACGGACCCTTAAGTTGTAGTGAACGAGAGAACGGACCCTTAAGTTGTAGTGAACGAGAGAACGGACCCTTAAGTTGTAGTGAACGAGAGAACGGACCCTTAAGTTGTAGTGAGTGAGAGAACGGACCCTTAAGTTGTAGTGAACGAGAGAACGGACCCTTAAGTTGTAATGAACGAGAGAACGGACCCTTAAGTTGTAGTGAACGAGAGAACGGACCCTTAAGTTGTAGTGAACGAGAGAACGGACCATTAAGTTGTAGTGAGCGAGAGAACGGACCCTTAAGTTGTAGTGAGCGAGAGAACGGACCATTAAGTTGTTGTGAGCGAGAGAACGAACCACCAGGTTGTAGTGAACGAGAGGTTCTAGGGAACGAGAGAACGGACCTTTAAAGTCGTATCGAGCGAGAGAACGGACCCCAAGTTGTACTGAGCGAGAGAACGGACCTCCAAAGTCGTACCGAGCGAGAGAACGGACCTCCAAAGTCGTACCGAGCGAGAGAACGGACCTCCAAAGTCGTACCGAGCGACAGAACGGACCACCAGGCTGTACCAAGCGACAGAACGGACCACCAGGCTGTACCGAGCGACAGAACGGACCACCAGGCTGTACCAAGCGAGAGAACGGACCACCAGGCTGTACCAAGCGAGAGAACGGACCACCAGGCTGTACTGAGCGACAGAACGGACCACCAGGCTGTACCGAGCGAGAGAACGGACCACCAGGCTGTACCGAGCGAGAGAACGGACCACCAGGCTGTACCAAGCGAGAGAACGGACCACCAGGCTGTACCAAGCGAGAGAACGAACCTCCAAAGCGAGAAACCTGAAAGAGGGAAGGTCAGGTAATGCAATAATCAGGAGAAACCGCTAAACCAGTATGACCATTTAGGATTTGGAAGAAATAGAACAAAAGAACATTGATATGAATGAGGACGGAGTGAAGGATAGGTGCCCAACCTACTTAAGACCCTTGGGGACTGAACGCCGACCCTTTAAGAAGTGAGGTCATTGCTCTACCGACTAATCTAAGACGGCTAAGAGCTTGTTTATCAGAGATTTATCGTGCTATCACATGTGTAGGACCGCCACGCAAGTGATAGCATCAAGCAAATTAAGGTTCAATATTTGTTATCGTAAATCAGATGTAATTGCGAAACCTCTTCGTCCTTGGAGTTACCATACAAGGTAATCAATCATTTTAAGTTCACAATTACATAAAAATATCCAGTATTTATTACTCTAGATGACATACTAACTTTTTCTGAAACACAATTATATTTATTTTGTAATCACTGTAATTTAGGAGAAATTGTGATTTTTCACAATCGTTAAATTACGTTAACGACACAAACTGTCCGCTGCTCCGGTAGTGGCAAGCCCAAGCCATTACCATCAGGAGGCCTGGTCGACGACCGGGCCGCGGAGACGCTAAGCCCCGGAAGCACCCTCAAGGTAACCTCAAGGTAGGTACCCGTGAGCCTGTGACCTCACAGACTCGGGTCAGGTCACGGGGGCCTTTGAGAAAAGAGCTTTGGGTTCTGGACAAAAAATACATGAACGACGGTGGTCTTAGGGGACGAGGGGGGAGGTGGGGTGCAGGGAAGGGAGTTAGACGGACACCGGAAAGAAAGAGAGAGAGAGAGAGAGAGAGAGAGAGAGAGAGAGAGAGAGAGAGAGAGAGAGAGAGAGAGAGAGAGAGAGAGAGAGAGAGAGAGAGAGAGAGAGACAGAGCGAGAGAGAGAGAGACAGAGCGAGAGAGAGAGAGAGACAGAGCGAGAGAGAGAGAGAGACAGAGCGAGAGAGAGAGAGAGACAGAGCGAGAGAGAGAGAGAGACAGAGCGAGAGAGAGAGACAGAGCGAGAGAGAGAGAGAGACAGAGCGAGAGAGAGAGAGAGACAGAGCGAGAGAGAGAGAGAGAGACAGAGCGAGAGAGAGAGACAGAGCGAGAGAGAGAGAGAGACAGAGCGAGAGAGAGAGACAGAGCGAGAGAGAGAGAGACAGAGCGAGAGAGAAAGCAAGCCAGCAACAGAGGTCACCGCTTCCCTGCACACAGACGACAGGGGTGATTCACCTCTCCTCCCCCAAGCCAGGGAGGACCTCGTCACCCCTCACACGGTAAGGTGGCCCGGGCCACCATGAACTTGGAGGGGCTATCTATCACCTGTATATGTTTATCAGCTGGACTTTATCACCAGTGAGGGTGTTGTAGCCCGTATGGGCTCAACCCGTCCCGGCTGTATCAACTCGGATAGGCTGGCGCAGCATTTACGTTGTCTTATAAACCAGTGGGTAACGCCCTAGGGAACATTAACGGTGTCTTAGGGCCGGATTGATCTTTCGTACCCTAGCCTAATGTGGTACGGGGCTCGTCTCCTTGCGCCAGATTCACGAAAGCACTTACGCAAACACTTACGAACCTGTTCATCTTTTCTCAATCTTTGGCGACTTTGTTTCAAATTACTAAACAGTTAATGAGCTCCGAAGCACCAGGAGGGTGTTTATAACAATAACAACAGTTGAATGGGAAGTTTTCATGCTTGTAAACTGTTTAATAAATGTAACCAAAGCCGTCAAAGATTGAAAAAAGATGTACACGTTCGTAAGTGCTTTCGTGAATCTGGCCCCTTGTCTGGCTACACACACGTGTCAACTTCGCGCCTGTTTTTGTGATTCCACTGTTGGTGTACTCACCTACTTGTCCTTGCGGGGATCGAGCTACGGCTCTTTTGTCCCGACTCTCAACTGTCCTGATGTGTCCTACCGCTGTTGAGCGCCACTAGTCGTACCGGAAATGTAGTATTTGCAATGGCGTTCATAAATATGTTAAATAGTGTGGGGCTTAAGACTCCTTGGAGGGGGGGGGGGGGTTACACTGTTCTGGAGACTGATCCATTGAAGGAGACCTCGTCTTTCCTCCCTGTGAGGTAGTCTTCAGTCCATTTCACGAGTCTCCCTCTTGACACCCATGCATGCAAGCTCGTCCAGGACCACAATCCCCTGTGCTTTGTCGAAGGCTCTTTTCATGTCAACAAATACAAAGTACTTAGCTGTGTCATTACCCAGGTAACTGACTATACAGTTTGCTGTGCTTTACACTGCTGTGGTTGTGCCAGTCTCTACCTCTACACTGCTGTGGTTGTGAGAGTGTCTACCTCTACACCACTGAGGCTGTGAGAGTGTCTACCTCTACACCACTGAGGCTGTGAGAGTGTCTACCTCTACACCACTGAGGCTGTGAGAGTGTCTACCTCTACACCACTGAGGCTGTGAGAGTGTCTACCTCTACACCACTGAGGCTGTGAGAGTGTCTACCTCTACACCACTGAGGCTGTGAGAGTGTCTACCTCTACACCACTGAGGCTGTGAGAGTGTCTACCTCTACACCACTGAGGCTGTGAGGTGTTGGACGTCTCAAAACTTGTTTGTTTACAGTCACTATAGGTAAATCACTGTATATAATGTTAGTTAGGTACACGCCCAAGGGTTGTCAAATTTTTCAAACAGATCGCCGAGGACGCCGATGATAGCGTGCCGAGCGGTGTTGGACGCCAGTTAGTCGCCATGGACATACACATAGGGTGACCTAATACCCTCTTAAGCTAAACAACTTAATAGGTATCAACAACGTCGTCAGCAGATTTGAATGCAATCTACTCTGCGCCTGCAGACCTCAGACCTTCAGAGACGGCCTGGGCATTGGAGCGTCCACACACACGCTCCCTTACACACTGTAGCTAGCTCCTGGCCCGTGTAGAAGATATATATATATTTATAATAAACTAAGGAAAAGCAGTGGACGTTTGGTACTCCAATTCCTGCCCATTACCGAGTAAACTCCAGACCATCCTAATCATTCTACAACAACATCGACCGGGTTTACAGTGAGAGAGTCTACTTCTACACCACTGTGGCTGTGAGAGAGTCTACTTCTACATTGATTATTATTCCAAGATTGTTTACTTGGTCACTGTAGCATCATCTGACTGTAATGTGATGTTATTTACATCCATAATGTGATGTTATTTACATCCATAATGTGATGTCATTTACATTATAAATGTAAATTTTCTGTATCTTCCTCTAGTGGAATTTTTAGACTTAGTTTGGCGTCTCCAGGAAAGGATGACACGAACACATACTCTATGTGTCACGAACACATTCTCTATGTGTCACGAACACATTCTCTATGTGTCACGAACACATTCTCTATGTGTCACGAACACATTCTCTATGTGTCACGAACACATTCTCTATGTGTCACGAACACATTCTCTATGTGTCACGAACACATTCTCTATGTGTCACGAACACATTCTCTATGTGTCACGAACACATTCTCTATGTGTCACGAACACATTCTCTATGTGTCACGAACACATTCTCTATGTGTCACGAACACATTCTCTATGTGTCACGAACACATTCTCTATGTGTCACGAACACATTCTCTATGTGTCACGAACACATTCTCTATGTGTCACGAACACATTCTCTATGTGTCACGAACACATTCTCTATGTGTCACGAACACATTCTCTATGTGACACGAACTCATACTGTATATGTATTCGCGCGGCTGCGTCAACTCTCCAGGAGACCAGATAGCTCAATGAATTACATGTGTGTTATGGGCAATTTCTCCTGTGTCCATTAGCTAAATGGAAATGGAACGAGAACTTGGTTTATATCGTCTACAACTCTACTTGGCAAGCAACTCTACTTGGCAAGCAACTCTACTTGGCAAGCAACTCTACTTGGCAAGCAACTCTACTTGGCAAGCAACTCTACTTGGCAAGCAACTCTACTTGGCAAGCAACTCTACTTGGCAAGCAACTCTACTTGGCAAGCAACTCTACTTGGCAAGCAACTCTACTTGGCAAGCAACTCTACTTGGCAAGCAACTCTACTTGGCAAGCAACTCTACTTGGCAAGCAACTCTACTTGCCAAGCAACTTTACTTGCCAAGCAACTCTACTTGGCAAGCAACTCTACTTTGCAAGCAACTCTACTTTGCAAGCAACTCTACTTGGCAAGCAACTCTACTTGGCAAGCAACTCTACTTGGCAAGCAACTCTACTTGGCAAGCAACTCTACTTGGCAAGCAACTCTACTTGGCAAGCAACTCTACTTGGCAAGCAACTCTACTTGGCAAGCAACTCTACTTGGCAAATAACTCTACTTGGCAAGCAACTCTGCTTGGCAAGCAACTCTACTTGGCAAGCAACTCTACTTGGCAAATAACTCTACTTGGCAAGCAACTCTGCTTGGCAAGCAACTCTACTTGGCAAATAACTCTACTTGGCAAGCAACTCTGCTTGGCAAGCAACTCTACTTGGCAAGCAACTCTACTTGGCAAGCAACTCTACTTGGCAAGCAGTTCTACTTGGCAAATAACTCTACTTGGCAAGCAACTCTGCTTGGCAAGCAACTCTACTTGGCAAGCAACTCTACTTGGCAAGCAACTCTACTTGGCAAGCAACTCTACTTGGCAAGCAACTCTGCTTGGCAAGCAACTCTACTTGGCAAGCAACTCTACTTGGCAAGCAACTCTACTTGGCAAATAACTCTACTTGGCAAGCAACTCTGCTTGGCAAGCAACTCTACTTGGCAAATAACTCTACTTGGCAAGCAACTCTACTTGGCAAATAACTCTACTTGGCAAGCAACTCTGCTTGGCAAGCAACTCTACTTGGCAAGCAAATACTAACACTATCCTTTTTTCAGTATAAGTTTGAGAAAATTGAATACGTTTTATTTTTATTAACTGTCATTTTTCGTTTGGTGTAGAAGCCCACTACATCAGCACTCTTAAACTGTAGGATCATCATCACTGAAAGGATAACGAAAAAGTGTAGCAAGATAGCTCAAGAAATGAGGCACAATTATGTGGAGGAAATCTATAAAGAAGCCGGAAATGAGTTAGATCAACTCTACACTGACGGGTCATCTAACCCTGTCAATGGCAGGGCTGGTGCAGCATACACTGTAATTAGGAATAATGCCTTACAATGTGGAAAAGAAGGAAAAAGCCCGTATTAAGAACTGTGCCTCTTCAACACAAGCGGAGCTAACTGCCATTGTTATGGCGTTAAGATTCCTTGAACGAAGCACTAACGGTGCAGTGATTTGCACCGACTCTAAAGCAGCGCTGCAAAGTCTTACTAGAAATCAGTCAGAAAATCTTGGCGATGGTCGCTGAGATCAAGAGAGCTGTGAGGGTACTAACCAATCGAGGAAGAATCGTCAAATTCCTGTGGATCCCCTCCCATGTCGGAAACTGTGGAAATGAACGAGCAGATGTGCTGGCTGCTGAAGGTGACCACATTGAACACTTTATACCCAAGACTCTACTACAAATTAGAGGCATTGTCACACAATATCACCGTGACAGTGACAGGATGAACAACCCAACAGGTTTTTTTCTTCCTATTGGGGAGTGTTGTACATGCTGCTATGGCGGTGTGTCCACTCACAGGATGAGTGGCGCTGCCCAATACTGTCACTATGGCGGTGTGTCCACTCACAGGATGAGTGGCGCTGCCCAATACTGTCACTATGGCGGTGTGTCCACCCACAGGATGAGTGGCGCTGCCCAATACTGTCACTATGACGGTGTGTCCACTCACAGGATGAGTGGCGCCGCCCAATAAACTCGCCCCTCAGGGCAAAATTAAAAAAAAAAAAATTCTTAAATTGTTTCATCAATCGAAATATTTATTGCAATTGAAAAAAAATATCTATATATATTAAACACCGTGACCACCCAGAGACAACATTCAACCACAGACGGAAGTCCAACCTTAGACAAATATAAATACCAAACCATCCCATCGCGAACAATAAGCCAAATACTGACTTAGTTAAAACACTAAGTGCAGTGTTTTACTTATCCAACAACCAACCAATTGACAGAACGACGCTTCCATGCAATATAATTTTGTTCTAAAATGTAAATAAATGTTATTATTTATTGTGGGTTTATGTATAGTTAGGTCTAGGATAGGTTAGGGAAAGTGTTTTGTTTACGGTAATTTAAGGAGTGTTTACACTACAGGCGATACAAGCGAGTGTTTACACTTCTTCAATAGAGGTGAACGAATCATGTATCGAGTCACAGTCTCGGCAAACAATAACACACACGGGTAACGACCCAACCAAACGAGAAGTCCACCAACAACTAGCGATACTTTCCCGCCAAAACTGCAAGAGCCGCGGCGTCCGTCAGTCAGGGGACGGTCGACGTCATATGCGGGCGCCTCATTGTGTATTTTACGTGTTTAATGCCGCGGCCGCCACTAGTCTGATGCTTCACCGAGTACCCCGTGTGAATTAGTGCTACAAGGGTGCGTGGTACTGTGGTACAGTGGTGGAGGCCAGGCCTGCCACCATTGTGGTACAGTGGTGCAGGCCAGGCCTGCCACCATTGTGGTACAGTGGTGGAGGCCAGGCCTGCCACCATTGTGGTACAGTGGTGGAGGCCAGGCCTGCCTCCCAGGGCAGTTTACCGTCGAAGCATCAGTCAGCACACGGCCGTAAACCCCGGCGAGGGCGAGGGCGAGGCGTGGGAGCCACTCTGGCCTCAGCACCACCGCAGACACAGTGCCAGCATCTTCCTGTGACATGACGGAGATGATCAGCAGCAGCAGCAGCAACAGCAGCAGCAGCAGCAGCAACAGCAGCAGCAGTGTAACACCACCCTAAAATGTACCACTATAATGGAACACCACTATAATGGAACACTAACTATCCTGAGTAACACTTCCTCATCGGTTGCACTTGATAGCACTGTTATGAGCTGACATATGATGGTTACACCGGAACCAAAGGTACACTGCCAATAAGGAAATGCTAACACAAGGATTAAATACGCTGCCACCATCTGCCTTTGACCATTGAAACTATATCAAGCAACGAGGCAAGAAACATTGCTTGACTAGGAGAGTACTTTCTATGACTGTCACTAATTATGAAAACGGTTGTCAGCCACGATATCCAAAAGGCTAAGAGGATTCAACAATTGACACAGACGGGAAATTTCACGTAAGTTTATTGAGACCAAAATTATGTCAATCACCAATTATAAATCCTATCCTAACACTGGCAAAAAGTTAAGAAATTTGGACATGGAACAAAAACTCAGAGATCACACACATTACCTTAAGCTATCTGTCTCTCCCTGGCTGAGATGTTCTTCACAGCCCCGCTCTCGATTCCGGTGTACCGCCCTCTGCCTTTCCTATGTTCCTACAGGCCCTCTATATACAACCCCCCACAGGGGGGAGGGGGAGATCTGCTGTTGCTACCCACCAAAAGTGTACAAACACTCAAGAAATATTTCAATAAGCTTGTTTGACATTCACCATACACTCTTCAAGAGAGGAGTTATTAATTACGTGTGTGACTGACCTCTGACCTGGACAAAAGGGGGAGATCCAAAGGGAGCTGTAACACCCAAGGCCTCCCCCCCCTCAGAGTTCACACCCAGGGAAGCCTTCTCCAAGAGGTCAGCCCAGATGACCTCCGGTTTATCTTGTATATTGATTAAAAATTCCTGGGTTAGTCTTAGTCAGCAGAGTTTCAAGTATGTAATATTTCATGCAAGGAAATTAGACTCCAGATTCTTATGTGTAAACATCCCTGGATCTCCCCCTTTTGGCCAGGTCAGAGGTCAGTCACACACGTAATTAATAACTCCTCTCTTGAAGAGTGTATGGTGAATGTCAAACAAGCTTATTGAAATATTTCTTGAGTGTTTGTACACTTTTGGTGGGTAGCAACAGCAGATCTCCCCCTCCCCCCTGTGGGGGGTTGTATATAGAGGGCCTGTAGGAACATAGGAAAGGCAGAGGGCGGTACACCGGAATCGAGAGCGGGGCTGTGAAGAACATCTCAGCCAGGGAGAGACAGATAGCTTAAGGTAATGTGTGTGATCTCTGAGTTTTTGTTCCATGTCCAAATTTCTTAACTTTTTGCCTGTGTTAGGATAGGATTTATAATTGGTGATTGACATAATTTTGGTCTCAATAAACTTACGTGAAATTTCCCGTCTGTGTCAATTGTTGAATCCTCTTAGCCTTTTGGATATCGTGGCTGACAACCGTTTTCATAATTAATGACAGTCATAGAAAGTACTCTCCTAGTCAAGCAATGTTTCTTGCCTCGTTGCTTGATATAGTTTCAATGGTCAAAGGCAGATGGTGGCAGCGTATTTAATCCTTGTGTTAGCATTTCCTTATTGGCAGTGTACCTTTGGTTCCGGTGTAACCATCATATGTCAGCTCATAACAGTGCTATCAAGTGCAACCGATGAGGAAGTGTTACTCAGGATAGTTAGTGTTCCATTATAGTGGTGTTCCATTATAGTGGTACATTTTAGGGTGGTGTTACAATAGGGCGGTATTACAGCAGCAACAGCAACAGCAGCAGCAGCAGCAGCAGCAGCAACAGCAGCAGCAGCAGCAGCAGCAGCAGCAGCAGCAGCAGCAGCAGCAGCACAAACAGCAGTCAGCGGACATTAGCAGTGGTCGGTGGTGATGACTGTATATTCACCTAGTTGTGCTTGCGGGGGTTGAGCTCTGCTCTTTCGGCCCGCCTCTCAACTGTCAATCAATCAACTGTTACTAACTACTAACTAATCCCCCCCCCCCCACACACAGGAAGCAGCCCGTAACAGCTGTCTAGTTTCCAGGTACCTATTTACTGCTAAGTAACAGGGGCATCAGGGTGACAGAAACTCTGTCTAGTCCGGGAATCGAACCCGGACCACAGAATTACGAGTCCCGCGCGCTATCCACTCAGTTACCAGACCCCTCCCCGTGTATGATGGTGATGACTGAGAGCGAAACAGAGAGAGGAAGGAGTGAGGGAGGAAGTAGAGAGAAAGGAGTGAGGGAGGAGAGAGGGAGAGAGGAAGGAGTGAGGGAGTAGGGAGGAAGGAAAGAGTGAGGGAGCAAGAGTAGACAGTAAGGACAGCAGGACGGGGAGGGGGGGGTGGGAGGAGGAAGACAGGAAGGCGGAGCATGAGGAGCAGACCGCCTCATAACCACACCATGAGTCAACATCCTCACCCACACTCATGCTGTTTTTCTCCTTGATGCTGTTATGCTTAGCCTACTTCTGCTGTTGTTGCTGCTGCTGCGGCCCCTCTTACTGCTGTTACTGCTGCTGCTGCTACTGCTGCTTCTATTGTTGTTACTGAGGCTATACCTTCCCTACTGTTGTCGCTCTTCCTGCCGCTGCCTCCCTTGCTGTTGAAGCTGCTATACTCAGCCTACTGCTGTTGAAGCTGCTATACTCAGCCTACTGCTGTTGAAGCTGCTATACTCAGCCTGCTGCTGTTGAAGCTGCTATACTCAGCCTGCTGCTGTTAATGCTGCTCCTGCTTCTCTTGATGTGGTGTTCATCTTGCAGTGTTCAGCAAGATTTTTCTCCTGATACAGTTGGTCTGGTAAAGTTTTCAAATGTTAATGCAACTTCTGTTATTCTAGTTTCAGCTGTTTCCAATTTAAGAAAAAAAATGGTTTGTCTCAAAGGAGGAGTTCATTGGAATGGGTGTGAACATCCCGTGAGTGAACACACCGCCTTAGAACCATGTACAACACTCCTATAATAGGAAGAAACCCGCTGGGTTGTTCATCCTGTCTCTTGTACCCAGACGCAGCTGGGACTTGTTTAACTGTCTCAAATGAACAGCTCGTTAAACATGGAGGTTAACCGTTAACCAACCCTTAAACTTACGTTATCTTGCAGGTGTAAAAGAGAGCATTTATACATGACAAAGTGTTTTGTAAGTTAAACAGAGTGGGATTACTTCCAATGGCTCTATGACTGATACTAGCATTTTAAAAGCACCGAATCACCTTCTGTGGTTGATTGTTCAATAAATCCCTGAACTATATGTTTAACTGATCTCTAACTCTGTCCACGGAGGACAGAAGAAAATGTATATATGCTGGTTAGCATTGTAAATGTGTGGCCACGTCTGTGGTAGAAAATAATAATAATACAAAAAAACTGAATTACAGAGCGTTCTCGCCATTCGTCATTCCCACGCAAAATTATTTTCACTACAAATGTTCGAATCTTGTGAGGAATCTTCTCGCGACAGGTGCTCAGAACATCGTCAATATCACGAGGCTTTAATTTTTTAATTAAACATGTTGACGGACTCATCGATTGCGTTGGAGTAAGTTGTATTCACCTAGTTGTATTCATCTAGTTGTGCTTGCGGGGGGTTGAGCTCTGCTCTTTCGGCCCGCCTCTCAACTGTCAATCAATTGTTTCTACTACTACTACCATTTTTTTCACACACCCCACACACACCCCGGGAAAGCTGACTAACTCCCAGGTACCTATTTACTGCTAGGTAACAGGAGGATAGGGTGAAAGAAACTCTGCCCATTGTTTCTCTCCGGCGTCCGGGATCGAACCCGGGACCACAGGATCACGTATCCAGCATGCTGTCCGCTCGGCCGGCCGGCTCCCGGCACTTGTATTAGGTAAGATGTAAGGGTCACGGTGTTGTTCACACACACACACACACACACACACACACACACACACACACACACACACACACACACACACACACACACACACACACACACACACACAGCAGATTAGTTCAGTTAGTTATTAGTTCACACGTAATAATAACAGAACGAGGGGACATGGGTGGAAACTGGAAACTCAGATGAGTCACAGATGTTAGGAAGTTTTCTTTTAGCGTGAGAGTAGTAGAAAAATGGAATGCACTTGGGGAACAGGTTGTGGAAGCAAATACTATTCATACTTTTAAAACTAGGTATGATAGGGAAATGGGACAGGAGTCATTGCTGTAAACAACCGATAGCTAGAAAGGCGGGATCCAAGAGTCAATGCTCGATCCTGCAAGCACATATAGGTGAGTACATATAGGTGAGTACACACACATTCTGCGTCCTTGCTGGTCATCTGTTGCTTGTATCATGAATCTCCGTGAGTACCTGCATGCAATACGAATTCTACCTATCACAGTCTCTCCCCCTGCGGCCAACCACTTGGGCTGGACGGTAGAGCGACGGTCTCGCTTCATGCAGGTCGGCGTTCAATCCCCGACCGTCCAATTGATTAGACACTTTCGTTCCCGCATCCCCGTCCCATCCCAAAATCCTTATCCTAACCCCCCTTCCAAGTGCTATATAGTCGTAATGACTTGGCGCTTTCCCCCCGATAAAACCTGACCTAATCCCCCCGCGGCCGACACGTTATCATCCATGTTGATGATGGAGACTGTTGACTCCCTATCACTGTTATCTTACCTTCTTGTAAAGCCACCAGCACGGACAGCGTTTCGGGCAAGTCCTTAATCCTAATTTTTTCCCCTGGAATACGACCCGCCAAATCGCTTAACAACCGGATTCCTATTCACTGCTGGGAGGACAGAGGTGTACAGTTAAGGATTGGCGTCAATCCTCCCTCGGACAGGATACGAACCCAGGCCAAAGCGCTCGCGAAGCGCGGGGCGAGTGTGTTACCACTGCGCCACGGAGGAACTTATCAGGACTCGCCTGTCCATGTCCCAGGACGCACCTCTCGTGGGCCCTAAGGCGACTTCTGCTTGTCCCTGAGAGTTGATAAGTTCCTCTTTCTCACCCCTCCTTGCTCCAGCAACGAGGAAGACAAAGACACTCTGATACTGCTCAACCTATTTTAGTTTAACCATTAATTCCTAACTAGGCAATGTTGAGAGCGCTGAAATAGCTGGATGACGCGTGAACGAGGGTGACATGATAGGGTGACATGACCAGGGTGACATGACTAGGGTGACACTAACACAGTACTGATTAAGCAAGATTTTTTTTTCTAGTTTTTGAAATGGTTTAACTGAAATCAGGTTACCGTGGAGAGTTGGATTGAATGGTTTGACCAATCATTTTCTGATAATACAATCGACCTCTAATGGGACAAAAAGCCTAATAATGCAGTGTTACTAATGTGCTTATACACACACATTTTCGGTGGGCGTGCTTTTCCACCTAGTACCATATTCTCTAATATTAGTTATCCCCTGTGGTCGCCAGGCCCGTCACCGGGTCGAGAGGACCAGCAATGACCGAGGAGGACAGGTCTGGCGGGAGGGACACTGCCGTCGCAAGCCCTGCCCTTATGTGTTGCTGTCTTGGCTAGGGACAGGATCGATTGCCTCCAGGGAGGTTCGGCTGAAGGGTGTGTGTGTGTGTGGGGATTCCATTAAGGGTGGCGGGGTAGGAAGGGGCTCTGAGACGCCGCCATGTTGGCCTCGGGCGGGGTCGTGAGCAATTTTCGAATTCAGCCGGATGCTTTTTTTTTTTTTTAACTTGCAGAGTCGGTACTAGTGTAGTAACTCCTTCGTTACTCCCAGGTTCTTCTCCTGTATCGGAACATTTGATTTATTCAATTGAGGTGGTGACGTATATATGAGTGCTTAGCCACACTCATACAGGCTACGGGAGACGTCCCTGGAAAACAGAGGAGTAAGGGGAGACATGATAACCACCTACAAAATTCTCAGGGGAATTGGCAGGATGGACAAAGACAAACTCTTTAGCACAGGTGGGACACGCACAAGGGGACGCATGTGGAAGATGAGTACCTAATTAAGCCACAGGGACATTAGAAAGAACTTTTTCAGTGTCAGAGTTGTTAGTAAATGGAATGCACTAGGAAGTGATGTGGTGGAGGCTGACTCCATACACGGTTTCAAATGTAGATATGATAGAGCCCAGTAGGCTCAGGAATCTGAACACCAGTTGATTGACAGTGGAGAGGCGGGACCAAAGAGCCAAAGCTCAACCCCCGCAAGCACAACTAGGTGAGTACTTGAAACTAGTTGATAAAGTAGATTGCAAGAGGGGAAAATATCTTTACCCTCTCTATCTACGGGGACTATGGGGGAAACACAGTTCCCCGTAGTTCAAGAGAGGGGAAAATCTAGTGGGTAACTTAGCAAATTCTTAAAGGAATTGAATTAGAAAGACTTGTTGCTAGGCAAGGAAGTAAATGAGATATATTAAATCCTGTCAAATATACGGTGACGTAAATTCACAAAAATAAGGCACACGAAAATTGATACCAAAGCGGAGATTCAGAACCAGAAAACAGGATTGGTTCAACGAAACTTGTAAGAGGACCAAAGAGAAAAAGACACTAAAATGGGTTCCATATAGGAAGAGGCCTAACCCACAAACATACCAGCACTACAAGCAAGCAAGAAACAAATACACAGCAGTGAGGAAGAGGCAGAAAGGAACTTTGAGAGAGGGGCAGCAGACAAATGTAAAACACATCCACACCTTTTCTATAAATTCATTAAAAGTAAGCTGCAAATGTGTGAAGCATTAAGTGAACAGTTCCAAAGTGTGTTTGTATAAAATTTGGATTTCAGAGAGCCGGACCCAATGCCATTTCCAGAGCACACCTTAGAATACATAGAGGTATCTCAAGACGAAATGGAAAAAATACTTAAGGAGCTAGGAAGAAATAAAGCAGTTAGACCAGATGGAGTTTCACCTTAGGTACTGCGAGAATGTGCAACTGAGCTGAGGAATCCACTCCAATTAATATTCCAGACATCCTTGTACACAGGGATCTTAGCAGATATATGGAAAAAGCCAAACATTGTTCCAATCTATGTAAATGGTAGTTGAGAATCTCTAAATTATAGACCCATGTCATTAACAAGCGTGGTAATCAAAACACTAGAAAACATAGTTAAACCCAAATGGGTTGAACACCTAGAGAGTAATGACATAATAATGAACAGACAGATTGGTTTTCGAACAGGAAGATCCTATGTAACAAATCTACTTCGATTTTATGATAGAACCCCAGAGATTCTACAGGAAAGAGATGGTTGGGTTGACTGTGTCTATCTGGACCTTAAAAACGCTTTTGATCGAGTCCCACACAAGAAGCTTTCTGGAAACTGCAACATGCTGGGAGGGTGACAGGGAAATTTCTGACAAGAATAGAAATTTTTTCTAACTGACAGACAGATGAGGGCAGTTATCAGATACAATGTATGTGACTGGAGGAGTGTTACTAGCGGAGTACCACAGGGTTCAGTTCTTGCACCAGTAATATTCATTGTCTACATAAACCATCTACCAGATGGAATACAGAATTATATGAACATGTTTGTGGATGATGCTAAGATACTGGGGAAGGCCTCGTAGCCTGGTGGATAGCGCGCAGGACTCGTAATTCTGTGGCGCGGGTTCGATTCCCGCACGAGGCAGAAACAAATGGGCAAAAGTTTCTTTCACCCTGAATGCCCCTGTTACCTAGCAGTAAATAGGTACCTGGGAGTTAGTCAGCTGTCACGGGCTGCTTCCTGGGGGTGGAGGCCTGGTCGAGGACCGGGCCGCGGGGACACTAAAGCCCCGAAATCATATCAAGATAATGAAGATAATCAAGAAAGGTAGGAGACGCAGACGATTGTAATGCCCTTCAAACTGATCTAGATGAAATAAGTGATTGGAAGCAACATGTGGCAAATGGAATTTAATGTGAATAAATGTCATGTTATGGAATGTGGACTCGGAGAAAATAGACCACACACAACTTATAAATTATGTGGAAAGAAACTAAAGAACTCTAATAAAGAGAGAGATCTAGGGGTGGTTTTGGGTAGTAAGCTGTCGCCAGAGGAACACATAAAGAACATTGTGAGAGGAGCGTATGTGTCGCTTTCCAACTTCAGACTTGCTTTTAATTATATGGATGGTGAAATACTGAAGAAACTGTTCATGACTTTTGTGAGACCAAAATTGGAAAATGCAGCAGTTGTATAGTGCCCAAATTTCAAGAACATCATCAATAAACTTGAAAAGGTGTAGCAGCATGATACAAAATGGCTTCCGGAACTGGAAAACAAGAATTACTAGGAGAGACTAGAGACGTTAAATAAGCCAAAACTAGAAGATAGAAGAAAAAGAGGTATTTGATCACCACTTACAAAATAATAACAGGAATCGACCAAGAGGAATCGACCAATTGACAAAGAGGAATGCCTCACCGAAAACAATGGTTGCAGTGATGGTCAGCTGTGCTGAGGCGTACCAAAGAGTTTATACTTGAAGCGAATTAGCTGCTGCAGACCAAATAAAATATTGCCAAGACGAATCATCATATCGTTGACAAGCCCATTGCCTGACAGTTTTTCCTGGGGATTGTTGTGATAGTTATGTCTCTCCTTAATCTTCTATCCTCCAGCTACTTGAGGTGAACTTCACGCAATCTTTCCTCATAACTCAAACTCGTAGTTCTGGAACTAGTTCTGGAACCTCGTTTTCTTCCATTCTGATAATTACCTCGAGAAAGGTTCACTCTTAAGTTTCTTTAATGGTGATTACAACGTGTAAGGAGGAGGAGGAGGAGGAGGTGTGTGAACGGTAGCCTGGTGTAGTAGTCAAGATAGTAGTCAAGACACCCTGACCTCTCGGTACACTTCGTGGCTGCTCCGAGGTCAAGGGTCACTGCCTGTTTCATCCTCCCTTATTATCGCTCTTCCGTCCACCACACACACACACACACACATAAGGATTTAGACTCACTCCAGAAGTGGTCTGAAAAATGGCTACTAGAGTTAAACCCAGCCAAATGCAAAGTTATGAAGACTGGAACAGGAGTCTGGAGACCAGTATAGGATAAATGAAAGACAGGTTCTTCAATCAGAAAAGGAGACACCTGGGAGGGAGGAAATTATCAGGGGAAAGCGCCAATTAAGCCTTTAATTACGACTAAATAGCACCTGGGAGTGGACATAACTCCCAGCGGAGTGGTACCCTGAAGATAATTCGATTCAGAGTTATAAATGTAATTCATTTACATTAATTTACATTCTTTAAATGTAAATATGATAAAAGCGCGATAAATGTGCCATTGCATTAATCTAACAATGTTCAGAAGGCGGTGCCAGAGACCTAGCTCGACCCTGCAAGCACATCTAGGCAAGTACACACACACACACACTTGAGAGGCGGGACCAAAGAGCCAAAGCTCAACCCCCGCAAGCACAAATAGGTGAGTACACACACACACACACGCGCGAGTGAGCAAACATATATAAGTATGCTCCGACGAGCGAGTTTATAGGGCAGCGACACTAATCCTGTGAGTGAACATGCCGTCTTAGCAGCATGTTCACTCATCCTGTGAGTGAACATGCCGTCTTAGCAGCATGTTCACTCATCCATGCGAGTGAACATGCTGCTATATTGTGTGAAACCCCGGTTCCTCGGCTTCAGCGGAAGCCTCGGGATCCCTCGAGGATGCAGTAGTACCCCAGGTTGCAATTCTTTTCACCATGTCGTGGTGCAGTCAACTAGGGCGTGCATCTGGGAACACCCAGCGCATGGGTTCGAACCCTCATCACGGCTCCTGTAGATTTGTTCAATAATATTGATAGCGATAACACAGGGAGAAGGAAATACACGTAGATAACAATAATTGTATTTCATATTGCATCTGAAAAATGTAATATGAAATGTGAGTGGGTCGGAGGGAGAGATAGGGAGAAGGGGATGGAGGAACAGGTGGAGGGAGAGAGGGAGGGAGGGAGGGTGCTAGGAGCCAGAGGGAGGGATGGAGAAGCTTGAGGGAGGGAGTGAGGGAGGAGCCAGAGGGAAAAGGGGAGTCAGGACACCAAGGTGTAATTAGTATTACCAGTATATAAAAACCTCTTCACGAGGGGAGGTCCAAGCCAGACAGGTAAGCAAAGACCCGAATTTCTCCCCTTTCCACCCTTCCCTCTCTCCGCCCCCCTCCCATCACCCCGCCCCTCCCATCACCCCGCCCCTCACCCATGTCTCTCCCACCGTCCCTCGGCAACTTCCGTCCCGCACCTTCACATAGATGGAAGCTGAAAACTCAATTATATCGTAAAGACTTAAGGAAATTCCCGAACCGTGCACGGGTGGTCGGTGGAATGCCCTGGAAGATGAGGCCGGGGAAGCCACCTCCGCTCCACAACGTCAAGAACATACACGAGTATACGACACAGAACACGAACGTCACAAGACTTCTAAAAAGCGACTCAACGATTTTGCTTTTCCCCCTAGGGTTATAAACCCGTGGAACCGCCTACCCGCCGAAGCCATAAACGCCAAAACTCTGCTGGGGTTTAAAATACAGCTGGAAAAGATCACCAGGGCAACTGGGGGGTACCTTTGACAAGCCGCCGGCTTCTGTTCTCGTCGAGGTCACTAGCATTAATGGTCCTTCAGGTAAATTCAGGTAAACTCTAGCTTTGATAATGCGTTTCGTTAATTCTTGTTAACATTACTTACCGTCATGCCAAATTAAATTGTCAAATAAACTTTAGGAGAGTTAAAAAATTTTTTAACATCATTCTCAAGTGAAGGAAAAAACTGAGTAGATTCGCACTAGAATTATTCGATTATTGGTGTTGATTATATTATATATTGATATATAATATATGTACACACACACATTTGGGAAACCCGGCGTTGCCCGGGTCTGTGCATGTCTCCCCTAGCTGTTCAACTATCTGTCCATCCATCGATCTATGTGTCTGTCAATCCATCTATTAAGGTATTCATCTATCTCTCTATCATCCATTTACCTATTCATCCATATATTATATCATCTATCCATTCATCTGTGCATTCATCAGTCCATCTGTCTTTCTATTCATCCGTCTGTCTATACAATCATCTATTCTTCCATCTATCTATTTACCTATCCACCTGTATATTATCTATCCATCCATCTATTATCTATCCACCTGTATACTATTTATTCATCAATCTACGTCCCCCCCCCCCCCTCCATTCCCTCCTCCCTTCCCATCCTCCTTCATCCCCCCTCCCCCAAACACCTATCCCCCCCCACTTTCCCCTCCCCCCCATCGGCATAGCCCCCTCTTCACTCTCACAAAACATAATATTCAGGAACAATGTTTTTCACCTCGTGTTTAAGGAAATATTTTTGTCTGATGAGGAGAAAGTCTTTGGTCGTCTCCACCAATATTTCATCCTTGATCAGGGGCCAGATTCACGAAGCAGCTACGCAAGTACTTACGAACGTGTACATCTTTCCTCAATCTTTGGCGGCTTTGTTTACAATTATTAAACAGTTAATGGGTTTCGGAGCACCAGGAGGCTGTTTATAACAATAACAACAGTTGATTGGGAAGATTGATGATTGGTTGAACAGTTGATTGGGAAGTTTTCATGCTTGTAAAGTGTTTAATAAATGTAACTAAAGCCGTCAAAGATTGAGGAAAGATGTTCACGTTCGTAAGTGCTTGCGTAACTGCTTCGTGAATCTAGCCCCAGCTTTTGAATCCGTGAGAATCGAATGGTGGTGGTGTTAATAATTAATACTTCCTAAATCATTTAACTTAGGTCTACGCTGACCAGCCTATGTCCGTTCCGTATCTTAGACTAGTCTCCCTGCAAAGTTGGGAAAGGCTACCCCTTAGCATATGGCCTACCTTGAAGTTACCTTGAGGTGCTTCCGGGGCTCAGCGTCCCCGCGGCCCGGTCGTCGACCAGGCCTCCTGGTTGCTGGACTGATCAACCAGGCTGTTAGACGCGGCTGCTCGCAGCCTGACATTGCACAGTTAGACACTCTTACAGCTGCACTGGGACAATCCTTACTTTCCTTATGGATATTTTCCATATTACGTAAATACCTTCTACCTTCTTGAGGACCAAGAAACGCTAAATCACTTTCCCTTTTATTTCTTTGACTTTTCATCAGCAATGTGACATCTTCAGGAAAATATGTTATACACTAAAGACACAGATATACTGAAGCTTACTGATTGATTGATGAAGATTAAGCCGCCCAAGAGGTGGCACGGGCATGAATAGCCCATAAACTGAGCTTACATCATGTTGTTGTTTAGATTTAGCTACTCAGACCGAAATGTCCATATAGCACGGGCTATGGTGAGCCCGGGATGAGCTTACATGCAGAAACATCATTTATAAAAAAAAAATTAAATTTAAATTTTGCCCCGAGGGGCGAGTTTATTGGGCAGCGTCACTCATCTTGTGAGTGGACACACCGCCATAGTGACAGTATTGGGCAGCGCCACTCATCCTGTGAGTGGACACACCGCCATAGTGACAGTATTGGGCAGCGTCACTCATCTTGTGAGTGGACACACCACCATAGTGGCAGTATTGGGCAGCGCCACTCATCTTGTGAGTGGACACACCGCCATAGTGACAGTATTGGGCAGCGCCACTCAACTTGTGAGTGGACACACCGCCATAGTGACAGTATTGGGCAGCGCCACTCATCCTGTGAGTGGACACACCGCCATAGTGACAGTATTGGGCAGCGCCACTCATCCTGTGAGTGGACACACCGCCATAGTGACAGTATTGGGCAGCGCCACTCATCCTGTGAGTGAACACACCGCCATAGTGACAGTATTGGGCAGCGCCACTCATCCTGTGAGTGGACACACCGCCATAGCAGCATGTACAACACTCCCCAATAGGAAGAAAACCCGCTGGGTTGTTCATCCTGTCACTTGTACCCAGACACAGCTGGGACAATTATTTATAAGTGAGGGTTCACTTCACCCTACAATGCTCCTCCCTTCCTTAATCTTAGTGAGGGGTCAAAGAATAAGGTGAGATGATAGCTGCCTAACTTCAGCAAGCAGTTACCTACCTGGTCTGTTATCTTTCTCCTGAATCAATGAAGAGTCATGAAATAATTGTATACTCGAAGTCAAAGAATAAGGTGAGATGATTGCTGCCTAACTTCAGCAAGCAGTTACCTACCTGGTCTGTTATCTTTCTCCTGAATCAATGAAGAGTCATGAAATAATTGTATACTCGAAGTCAAAGAATAAGGTGAGATGATTGCTGCCTAACTTCAGCAAGCAGTTACCTACCTGGTCTGTTATCTTTCTCCTGAATCAATGAAGAGTCATGAAATAATTGTATACTCGAAGTCGAATTCATTTGAATGTTGATTACTGGCATCAGCTCCCAAGCGTACATACAGTGTTTATGAACAAGTGAACATAATATTCACTTGTTTAAATGAACAAATTTAAATAAACATAGTGTTCATTTGTTCAAATTGAGCCTCTTTCATAACCCTAATTCTTCAGTACTTCAACTTTTTCTCATTTTTGGTCAAGAATATCTTCATCCCTCCCGCCCCCCTTCCTCGGAATCACGTTTCTGAGAAAATCATTGGAGAAGGACGGGGATAGATGCAGCGTCCTGGCTAACAACAGCCCCGCGCCTCATCCCTCGGCCTGACTAGCCTTGTTCCCCTCCAATAATTCGTCCCTAACACACAGAAATCACAATAGCCTGATGCATCAAATGAACAAATCCACAAATAATATATAATTGGAGAGAGTTATTAAATATCAAAGAATTATAATTGGAGTCTTGGAGAGGCTGCAGGATCCGAGTAAGGTCAGTAGAACGTCCGGTTGCAATTCTTTTTACCATATCGTAGCTCAGTCGATTTAGGCAGCGTCTGGGACCCTCTCGGACGTAGGTTCGAACCCTCGTCACGGCCCTTGTTGATTTGTTCATTCGTCCCTACATATATGAGGTCAATGTCAAGTTTCTGCTTGCGTCTTTGGTAGAAATATCCTCACCTTCCCCTTAGGGAGCCGGTCGGCCGAGCGGACAGCACGCTGGACTTGTGATCCTGTGGTCCTGGGTTCGATCCCAGGCGCCGGCGAGAAACAATGGGCAAAGTTTCTTTCACCCTGAATGCCCCTGTTACCTAGCAGTAAATAGGTACCTGGGAGTTAGTCAGCTGTCACGGACTGCTTCCTGGGGGTGGAGGCCTGGTCGAGGACCGGGCCGCGGGGACACTAAAGCCCCGAAATCATCTCAAGATAACCTCAAGATAACCCTTCCTCCCTCAGTTGCTGTCTTCCCCCACACCAAAGAAAACACTGTGTTATTATACCTGATCTCAAAGTGAACTTTATCCTTTCTGACAACCCTCTACAGAAGGTCAGCAGTAATTTGGGCAGCAGTGCTGCTACGCGTTACAGGCTGGAATAACAATGGAAGGCTTCTGTAATTGCGTGGGAACAGGACGTGGCAAGTCTATTCACGGATTCCGAGATTGCTGGCGTTTCGAAGCGCATTTTTGCTACTCCTGCGCTGTCCCAGGGGGTTCGATTCTATTGCAGTATTATACAAATATTATTCTGTAGCTTTTCATCTACATCTACACTTTCTTATTAGGGCGACTCAATAGCTCGGTCGATAGAACTTCACCCTCACATGCGTGGGGTTCATGGTTCGAGTCTCATAGAACCCAGGTAAATGGAATGGTACTTAGTCATATATGAATCAATATAAGTACATATAGTCCTTTTATATATTATAGTTCTGAGCATAGTTAGACAATCGATTGGTTGTGTTACGTGGTTTGTTTCTGTTGAGCAATTATTGATGGTCATGTTGGTGACTTATCATTGGAGTAGGTGACTTATCACTTGGAGTAGGTGACTTATCACTTGAAGTAGGTGACTTATCACTGGAGCAGGTGACTTATCACTGGAGTAGGTGACTTATCACTGGAGTAGGTGACTTATCACTGGAGCAGGTGACTTATCACTGGAGCAGGTGACTTATCACTGGAGCAGGTGACTTATCACTGGAGCAGGTGACTTATCACTGGAGCAGGTGACTTATCACTGGAGCAGGTGACTTATCACTGGAGTAGGTGACTTATCACTGGAGTAGGTGACTTATCACTGGAGTAGGTGACTTATCACTGGAGTAGGTGACTTATCACTGGAGTAGGTGACTTATCACTGGAGCAGGTGACTTATCACTGGAGCAGGTGACTTATCACTGGAGTAGGTGACTTATGCACTTCTAGAGAAAAGTTAGAGCACCGTTGTTTCTGAGTCACAGAAGAAGATTACTTTAACGCGACTAAAGTGAACGTGTTCTAATTATTGCACCACTCTGTATTTTAGTGCACAGTCTAAGGGGCAATTTGCCTTAACTGCGTAACTCTTAAAACAAAAATTCCGTGCCAGGGTGGTTATTGTACCAGACCTGACATTATTATTATTAACATCTTTATTGACAAAATTAATTACAATTTTGCCTAATCTGAGGATTTTGATAGTCTTATTAAATTGAGGTTAATGCTAGTATTCACTGTCACGCTAGGACAGAGGGTCATACATAAGACAATAGGTCTAAAAGACCTCACAGAGATAACCATCGTAAACTGTGGTCTTCCTTCCCACCCATCCCATCCCCATCCCTATCCCCATCCCACCCATTCCTTCCCCCATTCCCCCCATCCCTCAGCCCCCCTCTAATCCCCAAATTATCCTTGAGATCTTATCCTCTAGGGACCTACTTCCTGGCCCTCCATATCCCTTTCCAGAGCACCTAGCTGTACTTACCTATTTGTGCATGCAGGGGTTGAGCTCTGGCTCTTTGGTCCCGCCTCTCAACTGTCAATCAACCGGTGTACAGATTCCTGAATCTGTTAGGTTCAATAATATTTATATTTGAAACTGTATAATTATTATGCATTGTGTCTGGGGACAGCAAGCCAGCGTGTATTCATACACGTTACGCTCATACCATAGTGACAGTATAGGCCACTCATCCTGCGAGTGGACACACCGCCATAGTGAGAGTATTGGGCAGCGCCACTCATCCTGTGAGTGGACACACCGCCATAGTGACAGTATTGGGCAGCGCCGATCATCCTGTGAGTGGACACACCGCCATAGTGACAGTATTGGGCAGCGTCACTCATCCTGTGAGTGGACACACCGCCATAGTGACAGTATTGGGCAGCGCCACTCATCCTGTGAGTGGACACACCGCCATAGCAGCATGTACAACACTCCCCAATAGGAAGAAAACCCGCTGGGTTGTTCATCCTGTCACTTGTACCCAGACACAGCTGGGACTTGCTTAACTGTCTCAAGTGAACAGCTATATGCACCGACCCAAACTTCAGAATAAGACATGCTGACTGATGGAGCAGCCACTGAGACACGACGCCCAGGCCAACATCAGAACTGCCTTTAGAAACTTGTGGAAAGAATAATTAAGAGCCTTGTATACCACCTATGTCATCCCAATCCTGAAGTATGCAGCTCCAGCCTGGAGTCCTTACCTACTTAATCACAACTCAAAGTTAGAGTAGATTCAGAGGTGTGCCACCAAACTAGTCCCAGAACTGAGAGGTATGAGCTACAAGGAAAGGCTACAGGAGTTAAAGCTCACGTCCCTGGAAAACAGAAATTAAGGGGAGACATGATCACTACCAACAAAATTTTCAGGGGAATTCACAGGGTTGACAAAGACAAACTCTTTAGCACGGGTGGATCACGAACAAGGGGACACAGGTGGAACCTGAGTACCCAAATGAGCCACAGACACATTAGAATTTTTTTTTTCAGTGTCAGAGTAGTTAACAGGTGGAATGCATTCAATGATGTGGTGGAGGCTGACTCCATACATAGTTTCGAATGTAGATATGATAGAGCCCAATAGGCCCAAGAATCTGTACATCAGTTGATTGACAGTTGAGAGGCAGAACCAAAGAGCCGCAGCTCAACCCCCGCAAGCACAACTAGGTGAGTACTAAAGCGGTATATAATGTCTTAGCCCCTCCTCCCCCCCCCCGAGCCACTATGGTCTCACTACAGCTACACTAAAAAGTTCTCTAACACCCTGTTACTCTCCTGGGTCCCTGCCTTCAGACCTTGTCCCCTTGTGGGCATGGTTGTGTGGGTGGGTGGGCGTTGGCGATGGGGTGGGCGTGGGTGTGTGGGTGGGAGGGGGTGGGCGTGGGTGTGTGGGTGGGAGGGGGTGGGCGTGGGCGTGTGGGTGGGAGGGGGTGGGCGTGTGGGTGGGAGGGGGTGGGCGTGGGTGTCTTGCGAGTAGTAGTGACCTTGAACCCCTCCCCCCCAGCCCCCCTCCCCCCAACAGCTAACGGTTTACCCATAGCAACGCGGCAGTGTTGCCAGTCACCCTCTATGTTGCCAGTGTTGCCATTAGTAGATGCCACCATCTTGCCAGCCACCACCTAAGATGCCAACCACCACCCAAGATGCCAACCACCACCCAAGATGCCAACCACCACCCAAGATGCCAACCACCACCTAAGATGCCAACCACCACCCAAGATGCCAACCACCACCCAAGATGCCAACCACCACCCAAGATGCCAACCACCACCCAAGATGCCAACCACCACCCAAGATGCCAACCACCACCCAAGATGCCAACCACCACCTAAGATGCCAACCACCACCCAAGATGCCAACCACCACCCAAGATGCCAACCACCACCCAAGATGCCAACCACCATGTATGTCCTAATACAAGCTCCCATCTTGAGAAAAATTAAACTGTCCATTGAACTCCTTAGAAGAAAACGTGTTAAAGTCTGTTTCACTCTCCACAAACAAGACAACAACATACTCTAATCACAAGAGAAAATGAAGAACACTTGAGTGGGTTGACCACTATCAGGTACCTTGGCGTCACTGTCGGCTCTAACAAGGGGAAGAAAGAGGAGCTCAACCAAATCATAGGAACATGCAAAAGTCGATTCAGGGCACTGAAAACCATGACCTGGAATGGGCACGGAGCCTCTATTGCCGTGCTTAAAATTATGTACACAGCCTATGTGCGCTCCGTCAGAGATTATGAGGCACCTGTTTCGTGCACTTATTCCCAAATACACATGTGTAGTTATTTAGTTACACTCACCTAATTGTGCTTGCGGGGTGGTTGAGCTTTGGCTCTTTGGTCCCGCCTCTCAACTGTCAATCAACTGACTGGTGTACAGATTCCTTAGCCTACTGGGCTCTATCATATCTCCATTTTGAAACTGTGTATGGAGTCTGTCTCCACCATATCACTGCAATCCATCTGGTAACTACTCTGACACTGAAAAAAATGTGTTTGTGTGTGTGTGTGTGTGGGTGTGGGTGTTGGACGCACATTGGACGCAGTTGGACGCAGTTGGACGCACGTGGTCACACATGTGGTGACCTCATTCATCGAATACATAGTCAACACCGGAGTCAGCAGTCACGCGGAAACACGGCCCAGGATCAGACCACCTCCAGCAACAGCACTGCACACACACACACACACACACACACACACACACACACACACACACACACACACACTTGCTCGTGGCCCAGATATATATTTTATAAATAACGAAGAAAAAGCCACAGGCATTTGGTACTCCGTTCCTCCCCGCTACCAAGAAGGCTACAACCACAGACCAAACACCTGTTAATATGTGTGGCAGCTTAGTGGGATTCACCAGACGTACTCCAGCTCCCGGCCTATCTGCTACAGTACATCACAGCAGTCAAGCAACGGAACAACTCGTGTGACTTCACTAGTGACTTCAACATCACTGGCCGTGTGTTGGACGCCGGTTAGGCGCCAGTGGACGTGCCATGGACACACACACATGGGGTGACCTAATACCCTCTTCTGATGATGGCCGGCGCTAAACATTTTAATAAGTATCAACAACGTTGTCAGCAGATCTGAATACACAGCGTAGCCCGCTGCAGCCCTCAGACCTTCAGAGACAGCCCTGGGCAACGGAGCGTCTACACCCGCTCCCTCACACACTCCTAGCTAGAATCCTTAGCCCGGCGTTGAAAGATACATATTTTTATAATAAACCCAGGAAAAGCAGTGGGCGTTTGGTACTCCAATTCCTGCCCACTACCGAGTAACCTTCGACCATCCCCGGTCAACAGCAATCTTAATCAACGGGTGTTACACGTGCCTGGCTCACTCAGCTCACCAGCCTCGAGCCCAGACTTGCACCCGACCTTGACTCGCTGAGTCTGGCTCACCCGGCGCTCGCTCCCAGCTGACTCACTCCGTGCCTGCAGCTGACTCGCCGTGACTCGCCGTGACTCGCCGTGACTCGCCGTGCCTCATCGTGCCTCATCGCCTCTCGCCCTGCCTGACGCTGCCCTCCTTCTGGCCTAATGTCTCCTGCCGCCGCCTAACATCTCCTGCCGCCTCCTGACGTCTCCTGCCACCTCCTGACGTCGCCTGCCGCCTGCTGAAGTCTCCTGCCGCCTGCTGACGTCTCCTGACGTCTCAGGCCGCCTCCTGACGTCTCAGGCCGCCTCCTGACGTCTCAGGCCGCCTCCTGACGTCTCAGGCCGCCTCCTGACGTCTCAGGCCGCCTCCTGACGTCTCAGGCCGCCTCCTGACGTCTCCTGCCGCCTCCTGATGTCTAAGGCCGCCTCCTGACGTCTCAGGCCGCCTCCTGACGTCTCAGGCCGCCTCCTGACGTCTCAGGCCGCCTCCTGACGTCTCAGGCCGCCTCCTGACGTCTCCTGCCGCCTCCTGACGTCTCAGGCCGCCTCCTGACGTCACCTGCCGCCTCCTGACGTCACCTGCCGCCTCCTGACGTCACCTGCCGCCTCCTGACATCTCCTGACGCCTCCCGACGCCGACGACGTCACAGCACGACGCCAGACCTGCGACGACCTGATCATCTCTACCTCGCTGAATGGATTGCAGCCCCAGCGGCCTTCAGCTTTAGTTAAGTACCTTTGTTATTTGTGTAGTAGAGTTAAACTGTAGACTATTATGGGCACGATATAATCTCTGTGAACTTACGGACAACCAATATCGCCCTAGATGACTTAGGCCTCACTTACCCCCTGCTATCTTGAGGTTATCTTGAGTCTTATCTTGCTGTCTGCGGTCTTGCTCACGTTCTGAGAGTTATTAGTCAATGAATTGCCAGAGAATACACGATTGCCCTCATATCATGGTAGCTTCTACTCTAGTTTCCTCTTCAGCCAGAAGCGACTCAAACATGTGTCGCTCCTCAAATGCAGCATGGTCCTGACCCGAGCACCGTAATGGTTTTTACTCAGTCTGTTGACATACCCCTATTTAGTGGAAAGGATCCAGCCCTCCTGGAATCCTGGATCTTTGGTGTAGAAGCTAAAGTACGGGGCAAGGGTACTGCTGTCACAGATGCAGACTATATCAGCATGGCGATGTCCACCCTGGACTATACAACCGGTGATGCTTATCTCCTGGCGGGATCACACGACTTAAAGAAAATTGAGAATTGGGATGAATTTAAAACATTCTATCGTAGGAGATATTCGTCAGCTGTCGATCGTGACCCCTTTGGCATTGCTCGCCAAATAGTTAATGCAGTAATGCGTCCTGATGAGACACGCAACGCTTTTGCCAGTCGTCTAGATATGCTACAAAGCTCACTGAAATCAGCATTGACGGGTTCTAGATGGGAAGATAATGGAAGCCTCACGATAGACAATGTGTGTAAACTACTGACGTTTGGTGCCCTGCAGCGTCATGCCCCCGAGGCTATACTGAATGACATAGAGGCTAAGGAATTTGGTCCAAACAACACGATTTGGGACTTAATGGACGCAATGATAGACTCCACAGAAAGACTAAAGAACCGGGACTCTGCCGTTTTTATTGCAAACAGTCCCCATAACCCTGTGAACATTGTCGCACGTTCTCTTCCTAGTAACGTTCAGACTCATGCTAGGTTTCCTCCACCCTCGTATGGCCCCAGGTCAGACTCCAGGACAGGCTCCCCTCAGTATCCTCCACGCCCGCGAACGCCAGAGTGCTTTAACTGTGGCGAACCAGGCCACCGTAAGGCAGAGTGCTTTAACTGTGGCGAACCAGGCCACCGTAAGGCAGAGTGCTTTAACTGTGGCGAACCAGGCCACCGTAAGGCAGAGTGCTTTAACTGTGGCGAACCAGGCCACCGTAAGGCAGAGTGCACCACAACCAACACTCGTTACCAACAGCATGCCAGACATAACAATACAGGCCATACTAACTATCACAACCGTCCATATTGCACATTTCACCATAGACCTGGCCATGACACGTCAGAATGCCATGCTGGTCGTCCGCCCTTCTGCACCTACCACCAGCTGCCTGGTCATGACACTACTGACTGTCGAGCTTGCCATAATACTAACCAGGCTAACCGCTATAGCCCTGCTCCTCTTGCTTATAAGCAATCACATGCTGCAACCCCTAACCAGCGGTGACCGGGCCCCTGCACGTGGTGACCGGGCCCCTGCACGTGTTGACCGGGCCCCTGCACGTGCTCCTGCAACCCGACCTATTGCATATGTTAGGTTCCCGACAGCTGACAGTGACAACACAGACAGGACACTGTGACTCGATGACAAGCAGTGCATTTTATATATCTGTTCTCTTTCCTTTGCCTCAAATGTATACAAACCTACGAATGTAGGGTGGGGGCCTCAGTAGCCTGGTGGATAGCGCGCAGGACTCGTAATTCTGTGGCGCGGGTTCGATTCCCGCACGAGGCAGAAACAAATGGGCAAAGTTTCTTTCACCCTAAGTGCCCCTGTTACCTAGCAGTAAATAGGTACTTGGGAGTTAGTCAGCTGTCACGGGCTACTTCCTGGGGGTGGAGGCCTGGTCGAGGACCGGGCCGCGGGGACACTAAAGCCCAGAAATCATCTCAAGATAACCTCAAGATATACAATATGATACCTACTTAGTTAACCTTAGTTCATAGTTTCAATCTTATCACGTCTCTTACATTCACTGTTTAAGTCCTCGTGTTTCTGCCACGTCCCTGCACTCCATATTTTAGTAGAATGTCACTTATGATATGTACTATATCGTGCCTATGTTAGTCTCTACCGTTTATAATCTACTTCACAGGTAACACTGAGCATCATGATCCCTGCACACAGCTTCTGGTCCACTGCCTCTACACCCTACGACTACTCTGCCTCTACACCCTACGACTACTCTACCTCTACCTGAAGATGGACCTCCTGCCTCCTGTATGAAGCAGACGTTTAGCTAGTTAGTCATGATGCTCCATGGATAGCTTAGTTTTAGAATTCTATTTATCCAATGTTCACTATATTCTTGCAAGTCCGAGACGGTGTTGGACGTCTTAAAGCTTGTTTATGGCCACTATAGATAAAACTGTACATAAATGTTAGTTAGGTACACAACCAAGAAGTTCGTCAAGCAGATCGTCGAGGACGCCGATGATAGCGTGCCGAGCGGTGTTGGACGCACATTGGACGCAGTTGGACGCACGTGGTCACACATGTGGTGACCTCAGTCATCGAATGCATAGTCAGCAGAACTGCAGATGAAGCATCACGCGAAAACACGGCCCAGGATCAGACCACCTCCAGCAGCAGTGCGCACACACACACACACACACACACACACACACACACACACACACACACACACACACACACACACACCACACCACACCACACCACACCCACACCCACACATACACACTCTCTTGCTCCTGGCCCAGAGATATATTTTATATTTTATAAATAAAGAAGGAAAAAGCCACAGGCGTTTGGTACTCCGTTCCTTCCCGCTACCAAAACAGCTACAACCACAGACCAAACACCTGTTAATATGTGTGTGTGTGTGGGTGTGGGTGTGTGTGTGTGTGTGTGTGTGTGTGTGTGTGTGTGTGTGTGTGTGTGTGTGTGTGTGTGTGTGTGTGTGTGTCTTTATTGAAAAGATTTTAAATCATATACAACGAAGCCTTGTCAATCATTCTTGGAGTCCCAACAATTGGAGAGAGCTGCCTCGTGCAATCCTACAATATGCCAGTATGACAAGCCTACAATATGACAGTATGACAATCCTACAATATGACAGTATGACAATCCTACAATATGACAGCATGACACTCCAATATGCCAGTATGACAATCCTACAATATGACAGCATGACACTCCTACAATATGCCAGTATGACACTCCTACAATATGCCAGTATGACAAGCCTACAATATGACGGGCATAATGTATGTAGTCACGAATGACGGGCATTTACCTACTTAGTCACGAACGTTTTATATTAAGCACTAACACGACCGAATGCTGCTGTAGTGCACTTAGACGAGTCACTGAAAAAGTGCATAAAGAAGTGAACAGAGTCACTGAAAAAGTGCATAAAGAAGTGAAGAGTCACTGAAAAAGTGCATAAAGAAGTGAGCATAGTCACTGAAAAAGTGCATAAAGAAGTGAAGAGTCACTGAAAAAGTGCATAAAGAAGTGAACATAGTCACTGAAAAAGTGCATAAAGAAGTGAAGAGTCACTGAAAAAGTGCATAAAGAAGTGAGCATAGTCACTGAAAAAGTGCATAAAGAAGTGAAGAGTCACTGAAAAAAAATGCATAAAGAAGTGAGCAGAGTCACTGAAAAAGTGCATAAAGAAGTGAGCAGTCACTGAAAAAATGCCTAAAGAAGTGAACAGTCACTGAAAAAATGCATAAAGAAGTGAGCAGAGTCACTGAAAAAGTGCATAAAGAAATGAACAGTCACTGAAAAAATGCATAAAGAAGTGAAGAGTCACTGAAAAAATGCATAAAGAAGTGAACAGTCACTGACGAAGTGCATTAAGAAGTGATCCAAGTGCCTGAAGATGACGCACTGCTGATAATAACAGCCAGCTGAGCGACGTCTACACTCATCTTCTTATTACTGAAACTTGAGACAAGTTAGGCCAGCAATGACGTGTTCAAGACGCTCTTTAGAAAGGTTAAGAACACAGTCGGCATTAACCACCACCACATAACATACGCATCAACGAGTATTGATAGTGCAACCCGTCCTCCTCTTTAACCTCTATTGTGACATCCTCTATTGTGACATCCTCTATTGTGACATCCTCTATTGAGACACCCTCTATTGTGACACCCTCTATTGTGACATCCTCTATTGTGACATCCTCTATTGAGACACCCTCTATTGTGACATCCTCTAATGTGACACCCTCTATTGTGACATCCTCTAATGTGACGGTCGTCAATAGTCACGAATTCGTACATAATTAGCTTTTAGCTAGTAGTGTACCGACTAGTAAGGAATTCTTTTAAAATACATGAAGCTAAGGGAAGGGAATTATCAGGGGAAAGCACCAAGTCATTACGACTATATAGCACTGGGAAGGGGCCAGGATAAGGATTTGGGATGGGACGGGGGGGGGGGGGGGGGGGGAGAAGGTATGGTGCCCACATTGGCGGTCGGGGATTGAACGCCGACCTGCATGAAGTGAGACCGTCGCTCTACCATCCAGCCCAAGTGGTTGGCTATATGGAGCTAAAACACCAACTTAAATATCCCTAGGCCCAGTATAGCACACATATGTACTATATTAGGCTTCAGATATCGTGTATTAGGACTAGGAAGGTTACGTTAGGTTAGTTTGTCAAAGCAACACAAGTATAAAATAATTTTCCGGTTTGTCCAATAGTTCAGATTTCGACGTTCTAATTTCGTTGTACGTCGGTATATGTACAATGTTCCTCTTCGTTTCCATAAGGACTACCAAAACAGGAGGATGGATATTTACACAATTCTTAAAGAGTTCTCCCACAGGGTCTCCAAGACCCTGTAATGTTTTGTTTACAATTGCTGGTCCATTCCAGTTACGACTCTTCGACTCTAAAAGTTAATTCTGACATCTCTGCGACGCGTCTGTGTTTGCGGGTACCAATTATGTCCTCTCGTTATGCTATTCCTTACTTTAAACTTTCATAATCATGTCTACCTTATTCCCTCTATCCTCCAATGTAGTGAGGTCCAGTTCCTTCAGCTTTTCTTCATAGTTCAGTCGTTAGTTCATCAGTTCTGATTCGCGCCTCATTAGCTTAAGCAATTCGCCTTACTGAGTGTGCGCGCGGGCTGGGATCGGGCGATTAAATGAATCATTCATAATGTAAACAGCTGTCTATCGGTCCCACGTTAAGCTGTAATGACCCTGAATGTAATAATACCTCGCCTTGTATCTATCTCGACCGCGCACTCCGCTACTACCACTGAGCTAACCGTGCAATCTCCGCTCTTTCTATGGTAATAACAGATGCTATACCGATCATATAAGATGTTAACACTCGGGCCGTCATACGAAGACGTAAACCAGTACACAGAGGAAGGAGAGAGAGAGGAAGAGGGAGGCAGAGCGAGAGGAGAGAGAGAGGAGAGCGAGAACGAGAGCAAGGGAGGGAGAACGAGAGCGAGTGAGGGCGAGGGAGAGTGAGACACTAGTGAGGGAGAGTGAGACAGAAAGATAGAGATAATCGTAGTCACAACCTATCGTATGAGTTACCGAGTGACGCTGCCACCACCCTGAGTTACCGGACAGGGGACCGGAGTGAGAGTCGTAGGTCTTGCAGATGGAGTAACCAAACCAGGACAGGTGTAGGGGACAATTGAACGGTACAAGGATCCTGGCCTGACACTCGAATAATCCTGACCACTTGGGAACTATAGTGTACACAAGAATAAGGCGGGACACACCAACACTAATACCTCAACACGGAAGACGAACGGGGGGAGGAGTACTGAATAATTAAGAGCACTAGGTCACTAGGGCAAAGGGGACGGTAGGCCCAATATCACTAAAGCAAGGAACCATTAATACACATTTAATAACACTTAATATCTGACTTTATTTGAAATAATTAAATAAGACACTCCCTAACTATATTCCCTACTAGAGGCCAAGGGTACTGAATGAGGTGCTTTAGTACAAGAGAGCCGTACTTACTCGTATGTTGTTCCACAGTTTCCCTGGAGATGATGTTCTTTCCCAGAGTCCACACACACCTCCCTACTGGGCTGTGCCCACTCAACTGACTCTCCTGATCTACTGCCCCTCAGCTGAACATGAGGGTTTTGCATTTGTTGTTTAGGGGTTAATCCCTGAAGATTACCATGACGGCATCAATTCTGACCTCTTTGTGATTCGATGACCGTTGACCTGACTCTATGGCTAACTTATACAGAGGTGTAACTTTTACATTGTCTGCCGTCGCCTGACTGGCGCCTGTGGGTTGTTCATCCTCCACGTGGCCTGTTCATGCTGTTATGATGTTCATGTACTATGTACTGCTCTCTTGTTACAAAGCTGGAGCCGGCCCGAGATAGTGGGAGGGAGGACTCAAGTAGTGATGATAATGTTGGTTAAGACTCTTCACTTTATTGCAAGGGTGATGCCTCAGACACCAGCTGCTTCACACCTCGCGGACGATCACACACACACACACACACACACACACACAGTTGACACCAGTTGATTGACAGTTGAGAGGCGGGACCAAAGAGCCAAAGCTCAACCCCCGCAAGCACAATTAGGTGAGTACACACACACACACACACACACACATGATAGAGATATGATAGAGCCTAATAGGCTCAGGAATCTGTACACCAGTTGATTGACGGTTGAGAGGCGGGACCAAAGAGCCAGAGCTCAACCCCCGCAAGCACAACTAGGTGAGTACAACTAGGTAAGTACACACCCATCTAACTCCAGAGGCACATATAAATAGGATAACGTGAGCAGCGTATTCTATGCTAGCGTAACACCTGCATATGCAAGGCTGGCTAACATCTGCCTTCAGGAACCTGTGTAAGGAATCATTCAGAACCTTGTATACCACATATGTAAGACCAATCCTGGAGTATGAAGCCCCAGCATGGAGCCCATACCTTGTCAAGCACAAGACGAAGCTGGAAAACGTTCAGAAGTATGCCATTATGCTAGTCCCAGAACTAAGAGGCATGAGTTACGAGGAAAGACTGAGTGAACTGCACCTTACGTCGCTGGAAGACAGGAGAGCTCGGGGAGACATGATCACTACCTACAAAAATTCTCAGAGGAATTGACAGGGTTACCTTACCTTGCGATGATTTTAAGGGCTTAGCGTCCCCGCAGCTCGGTCCTCGACCAGGCCTCCTTAGTATTGGCTCTTGGCTCTTTGGTCCCGGCTCTCAACTGTCAATGTGCAAATAAATGGTAGATAAAGAGTAAATAATGACAAATTGAGTAACACGGGTGTTACCCGAACAAGGGGACACTGAGTACCCAAATGAGCCACATCGACGTTAGAAACAATTTATTCAATGTCAGAGTAGTTAGCAGATGGAATGCATTAGACAGTTAAGAGGCGGGGCCAAAGAGCCGAAGCTCAACCCACGCAAGCACAACTAGGTGAGTAGTACAACTAGGCGAGTACAGGTGGAATCTTTAGGTACTCAAGTACCTAAAGTACTCAAGTAGTGAGTACAGTTACTCAAATGAGCCACAAAGACATTAGAAAGAATTTGTTTAGTGGAATGCATTAGGCAGTGATGTGGTGGAGGCAGACTCCATACATAGTTTAAATATAAGCCATACACAGTTTCAAATGTACTCCATACACAGTTTCAAATGTACTCCATACACAGTTTCAAATGTACTCCATATACAGTTTCAAATGAACTCCATACACAGCTTCAAATGTACTCCATACACAGTTTCAAATGTACTCCATACACAGTTTCAAATGAACTCCATACACAGTTTCAAATGAACTCCATACACAGCTTCAAATGGACTCCATACACAGTTTTAAACGACATACAAGATTCTGAGGGGGGACTCAATAACAATGATAAAGATGAAGTGTTAGTTGAATAGATCAGAGGGATAGATAGTAGAATCTATCTCTGGAAGCCCCAACAGGTAGAGGACAGATAGGTAACACGTATTGCAACAGAATAGATATTTAGGAGGAAATTTGTAGCATTCCTTTACCCTGGCAATTAATTTTTTTCAAGAGCTGATGGGAAACTCGATAGGGAGAGGAAAATGGTAAGATTATAAGACGGAAGACTTAGAGTATTTCCGTTGATCGTTATTGACCACTTGTGTGGGGCCTCACTACCCCTGGAGTACTGTGTCTTCATGACTTGTTGTGGGTGGTGTGGTGTGGTGGCTGGGTGGTGTGGTGGCTGGGTGGTGTGGTGGCTGGGTGGTGTGGTGGCTGGGTGGTGTGGTGTGGTGGCTGGGTGGTGTGGTGGCTGGGTGGTGTGGTGGCTGGGTGGTGTGGTGGGTGGTGTGGTGTGGTGAGTGGTGTGGTGTGGTGGCTGGGTGGTGTGGTGGCTGGGTGGTGTGGTGGCTGGGTGGTGTGGTGGCTGGGTGGTGTGGTGGCTGGGTGGTGTGGTGTGGTGAGTGGTGTGGTGAATGGTGTGGCGAGTGGTGTGGTGTGGTGATGGGTGGTGTGGTGGTGTGGTGGTGGTGGGTGGTTTGGTGGTGTGGTGGTGGGTAGTGTGGTGGTGGGTAGTGTGGTGGTGGGTAGTGTGGTGGTGGGTAGTGTGGTGGTGGGTAGTGTGGTGGTGGGTAGTGTGGTGGTGGGTAGTGTGGTGGTGGGTAGTGTGGTGGTGGGTAGTGTGGTGGTGGGTAGTGTGGTGGTGGGTAGTGTGGTGGTGGGTAGTGTGGTGGTGGGTAGTGTGGTGGTGGGTAGTGTGGTGGTGGGTAGTGTGGTGTGGTGACTGGTGAGTGTGCTGGGTAAATAGGCCCCCAAGAGTCAGGCAAGTGTTCTAAGTCCCATCCTAGAAAAAGTCAGCAGTTTGCTCTAAGATGGACCTCGAGTCAAGCCAAAGTTCAGGCTACCTGTCACTGACAGCTGAAATTATATTTCACTACTGATACAATGTCTAAGTCTTTGAATGCCATCTTTAAGTCTCCCAACTTCACATATGATATCGTCTATATCATATACGATGTAAATAGACGATATATATCATATATGGTATATAGAGTAGTTTAACTGCTTGGCTCTTATAAAGAGTTTCCTGCTATTCCCATCTTCATAATCTGACACTCGTTGGGATTTTATTCTAACAGCCATTTTTCAACCGCTTCAACAGCTAAACAAGCCCACTTCAGCAGTTTGTTTAGGCCCTCCTGCAGCACCCAGCAGTCGTTCTCAGACTTATATTTCCTCATTAGTTTTGCATACCTACAAACAGGTCATTTGTCAAGCCTGGCCTCGGGCCGGGCTTGGGGAGTAGAAGAACTCCCAGAACCCCATCAATCAGGTATCAACCAGGTATATGTTGTCACTAACAGAAACTAGCGAGCGCTCGCTACATCTCTCCAGTGCGACGTTTCGCTCAATAACCCTCTGCGTCAAGTATGTACAATGTCAAAGGATTTTTGGCAGACTATATATAGCCTTCTCTTCTGCCTCGTCTTGGTGAGTCTGGCTAGAACTCTAGCAGCATTGTTAGGCACGACCTGACTCTACTGGTGATGAATAGAGTATGGTTGTCATTGGTGGTGTGGAGGTCCTGGATGAAGTATGGTTGTCGTGGGCGGTGTGGAGATAGTTGGGAGGGTAGAGTGGAGATTAATACTTGTGGACGATGGCTGTGTGAAGAGGTTGAACAATTGTATTTTTTTAAATAAAGATAAAAAAAAAAAAAAAATTGGCCGTGTTTGGCCGTGTTTGGACGTGTTTGGCCGTGTTTGGCCTGTGTTTGGCCAGGGGGCCCAGCAAGATGCTGGTGAGGACAAGCGGTCAGCGTGTCTTCACCCGTGAACCCCATACACAGACACAATATCGTCACATTCTGTTAAACGCCAGTGAACTCCAGTAAACCTTGCAGTGAAAACACTTGGATCCATCCGGTTTTTCACTACAAGAACCCCTTGTACGACTTCCCTTATTATGGAAAAAAAAAATCTGCCTCCACTGATGCACTGAAAATTACTCCTTTAGTTCATGGACGTAAAAGCAACTGTGGGGAATTATCCACTCCGCAACATAACCTCAACTACTTGCACTCTGAATCCTCCATCACTGAATAGCCGCGACATTGTTAAAAGCAGCAGCACCATCAACAACACACACACGCACGTGAATCCATTTTGATTCCTGAGTTTTCGCATCGATAAACACGCAAATGAATTTGACAACGAACGCAAGTGGCTGTTTGACTTAAGGCTTGACTCAAACAAGCCTTAAAGCCTGTTTGACGACCAACGAACACAAGTGGCTGCTTGACGGCCTCTCCTTTGGGGCCAGAGGGAATGTTCCCATCGGAGTTGACAACTCTTCATAAACTGAAAGCCACAGTATCGTGGGTGTAACCATCATTTCTATTTATTTCGACCAGTGGGAATCGAACTCCGACCCTGTAAGATGCTGGGTAACCCAAACAAATAATGGAACGAGAGGTAACCAGAATCATTTTTCACTATTCTGGCTGGACTGCAAAGGTATTAGTAAAGCAAATGAAGCCGAAGGTAACCCAAACAAAGACTGGAACATGAGTAAACCCTAAATGAGAAAGGAACAGGAGAAAACCCAATTAAAGAAAGATCAAGAAAAGCTTAAACAAACAAAAGACCACTGGAAACCGAAACCAAGACTGGAATAGAAGATATCCAATCAAGCCTTTCCGTCCCATCTCAAGTCCTTATCCTCACCCCTTCCCAATGCAATATTGTCGTAACGGCTAGGCGCTTTCCCCCTGATAATTCCCTTACCTCCCTCTATTCCTCGAGCTGTACAACGCATATCTTTGTGAGAGAGACTTCAGTGTGTTTAAGGATGATACTCGATAGATCGATGAGAAAGATTTTATGTAGTGGACTTATTTTATAAGAAATAATATATTAGGAACCCAAACCAGAAATGTGAAAGCGAAGAACTGACGAGGCTTCGGTCAGTTCTGGACCTAATACTATTATTTAGCCATGAAATGGGGAAAAATAGTGGAATAAAGTCAATTTATATATGGTCAGAGAGTGAGATGACACGTCAGAATTAAGAGAATAAGGTGCAATACTGGAAGGGTTAGAAGTGAGGGAAATACGAAGGAAGAAGAATGGGAATAATTAATAAATATTGTATAAGACAAAGTTAAAAGCATAAGGAAAATGTCAAAAAAGAAAGCCACAGAAAGTCAAACGGCGAAAAGACAAGGAGCTATAGCAACCTCAGAGAAGCAAAGGGAAGACTAGGGCCTAAAGAGGCTAAAGCCAAGTCAGATAACATTTGTTTAGAAGGTTGGAGCGTTTAAGAATGTGGTGTGAAAGGCAAGAGAGTCAACAGCAACAAAGCCTACCTCAAACACTGCGGAGTATATTATTCTATTCACATTTCTAATGTCTCTCAGGTGGGCCCAATCTTTGAAGTTGTGGTCAAGGCTGTGTTCGTCACTCTTACCCCAGAGTCTGCAGCTCCACTGCTTGACTATTGTTCCCATCCCGAGTCTCCATGGATATTTGTATTCAAGACAGATTCTCGCTATTAGTGATTATCAATCACTCCTTAATGAATGGAATTATCAGCTGTAACGACAATGTACCAGCGTACGTATTCACTCATTTCTTCTTCAATCCTCCTTTCTTCAATAACCTTGTAGTGGTGATGTTCCCGGACGCAGGTTCAAATCCTCGTCACGGCCCTTGTGGATTTGTTCACGTGATGTTGCCTGATAATACCCTTAACTTGTAGCAGAGTCTTGGGTATGAGGTATACAATATGGTCTCCGTCAGCGCCCTCGGCAGCCAGCACATCTGCTCGTTCATTTCCATAGCTTCCAACGTGGGAGGGGATCCACAGGAACTTGATCACCCTTCCCTGATTGGTTAGTACTTTCACAGTTTTCTCGATTTCAGCGACTATCACTTGGGTTTCTGCCTGTTTTTTTCCTCCAAGTGCTTTGTAGTTCTGCTTTTGAATGAGTGTAGATCACTGCACCTTTAGTGTGTGTTTCTAGGAATCTTAATGCTATAACAATGGCTATTATTATTAACATCTTTATTGGCAAAATTAATTACAATTTTGCCTAATCTGAGGATTTCGATTAAGTCATAGCAGTTAAATCTTGGCGTTGAAGAGGCATAGTTCTCAATGCGCACTTTTTCTTCAATTCTGTTTTTGAAAGACATTATTCCTAATTCCAGTGCAGGCTGTTCCAACCTTGTTGTTACTAGTATTAGCAGACCCATTAGTCTAGGTTTGGTCTAATTGATTTTCGACTTATTTATTAATTTCCTCGAGATATGTCTTATTTCTTGTGATATCATATTGGACATTTTCTTAGTCATCTCTTTTATTGTAATCTCAGATGGTTCATGCTCCTAGAGGTGGGGGGAAGGGGGGGACCTCTCAACAGGCAGGAGCTCACGGGCTTGCTCAAGCAGGTGAAGTTCTTCAAGGTAGCTGACCTGTGTTGCTATTTTTTCGTTTCCTGTTTTCTCCTGTAAGCAGCACAGAACTCAAATTTTCTTGACAACATTACTGTAGTTGGGTTCTTAATCGCAAGCTCAGCATTCAGTTCCTTAACTATGCTTGTAACACCGGGGAGACTCAGCATCTGTTCGTAGGTTCGATGTGTTAGCAGTTCTTGGGACTCCAAGAATGATTGCCATGGCTTCGTGTTTTGTAGACTATTAAGCCTTTTCGTATCGCTTTGAGAGTAAGTGCACGAGTCTAAAACGGAGTGCATTTAGGCTGTGTACTTCATTTTAGGTAGAAGCAGCCCCCATACGTCTGCTGCTATGTGGGAATCTGCTCCTTGTGTAAGTCTGCTCCTGCAGCGGATGATGTACGTCTTGCTCGGTCAGGGAGTTAAACACCGTTGGATCTGGCCAGCAAGGGGATTGGGTGACCGGGCAGACATACCCCGCCCTGGAGGTATCCCAGCATGACGGGAACTCAATTATACTGACATTGTTGAGTCCAAATCCTAGAATCAAGTCTCTCAACGACCACACAAGCCCCAGAAATTTCCACACACGACCCGGCAACGCCTCACTACGACCCAACAATGCCCCTACACGACCCAACAACGCCCCTACACGACCCAACAACGCCCCTATACGACCCAACACCGCCCCTACACGACCCAACACCACCCCTACACGACCCAACACCCACACTACCCAAAAAGGGGCGTCGTTAAGACGTTCCTCTGGACGAGGGAGGGTGGAGACCTCTGGTATCGTCCCAGACGAAGCAAACGTCGTGTCACAAGGGGAGGCTATTGTCGCCCCGTTGCACAATTGTCCGGACAGTAGACTCACAAAGAGATGTGTGGCGTCAGAGAGAGATGCCACGAGGTAGAAGAGAGGGTAGGAGAGAGGTGCAGAGCGTATGAGAGAGTTGGAGAGGAGTAGGAGAGTAAAAGAGGCGTGGAGAGGGGGTAGGAGGGAGGTGGAGAGAGCCGGAGAGAGACTGGTAATAACTAGAGGACAACGGAGAAACGCTTCAGTTATATATGCTTCGGAAAAGCAGAAACAAAAGACTGCGCTGTAAGGTAAAGGGAAAGATGCGAGGGCGCTCAGTAGGACGCGTGGACGGGCCCACATAAGAGGGGAGGAGCGAGGGGTAAGTGGAAGAGCACACGTGTGGAGGGCACGCGAAGGGCAAGTGTCAGGGCACGTGGAAAGGGGCACAGACAAAAGGGGCGAGGGAGGGGGAAGACGTTTCAATGAAGGGGAACGAAATGTGCATTAGCAGTGTCAGAGGACTCGAGGAGAGCGGAAGCAGGTGGGAAGATGGAAAGGGCATGGGAGGGAGAGGGGAAGGGAATGGGAGGGAGAGGGGAAGGGCATGGGAGGGAGAGGGGAAGGGAATGGGAGGGAGAGGGGAAGGGCATGGGAGGGAGAGGGGAAGGGAATGGGAGGGAGAGGGAAGCGGCAGAACCAGGGAGATAGATGGTCGGACGGACACACAAGGAATGAGAGGGGTGGCGAGGGAGAGAGAGAGAGGGCTCGTGGCTGAAGGCGGTAGGGAAGGGAGGGCGCCACGTCTGATTGTATGATAGAGGACAATGGGGGCTCTATTATGGAGGTCCTTGCTGGCTTGTGTCTCCCTGCCTGCCTCCACTAGGGAGCCAGGGGCCCAGCCAACCATCCTGGGGGTGGATGGTTGGCTGGGCCTCGGACAAATACCTCCGAGTAGGTGTCTACAGTGACAATACACGACCTACACCATTTTCTCAAAAGGAGAAATAAACTTCTAAAAATACGGGAAATATTGGTGTCAGTGTTAAAAATGCCAAATTGGTTAACGTGATTTTATTTGCCCCCATGGGACGACTTTATTGGGTAGCGTCACTCATCTTGCAAGTGAACGTAGCACCAAAATAGCAACATGTACACATGTTGCTATTTTGTACATGTACAATGTACAAAACATGTACATTGTTCATGTACAATGTACATGTACAACCCTCACAATAGAGAGGGTTGTTCATTCTGTCAACTGTCCTCAGACTGTTTCCAGAGAACTCTCTAGTTTTCCTGATCTTGCAGGTGTAAAGTGGTGGCAATCTTTCATGAACTTTCATGAACTGACCGGGCCGCGGGGACACTAGACCGGGCCGCGGGGACACTAAAAAGCCCCGAAATCATCTCAAGATAACCTCAAGATAACCTCAAGTATCTCTGCTAGACAACTATTTCCTAACTTAAAAAAATGTGGTATTTAGCATGCTTCATATATTCTAATATCTATGAGATGGGCCACACTCTCTCAAGTGGTGGTCTATATTGTGTTCTCTCCAGTGTGGTAAATTCTGGAACTACACTACTCAGCTGTCGTTCCATGGAAAATCTCCAAAGGTATTCGTATCCAGGACGAATTTCATTATATCCCACGATCACCTCCTTTTCGTCCATGATGACTTTGGTTCTCAGTTGCAATTTCCTTGCACCAGTGCACAGACTTGTTCTTCTAATCCTTCTTGAAGGACGTTATTCCTAGTGACAGCGTATTCGTTACCAGAGGCTGCCATTATTGAGGTGACCAGATCCATCACTAAATTTGATTTAACTCATTTCCTGCCTTTGTTAATTTCCTCTAGATATACTTCCCATTTCTTATGGTAACATGCAACACGTATCTGTTGTTATCTTGTTTATTTAAACCTTTTATATGCCAGGAGTGATGTCACCCACCCTCCAGGTAGGTGACATCCCTCCTGGCTTGACCTCCTGAGCAGGCTCAAGCAGGTGGATGTGTGTGAGAAGCAGTCTTCACCAATTTCTGATTTCCATCTTAATTAGATTTTCGTTATATAAATATCATTGTGATTGAGAGTCTCTGGCAATCTTAATAGCGAGCTTAGCATTCAGGTTTTTAACACTGGGAACACCGACTTGATCTTGTAGATTTGATATTTTTGTAGCTTTGAGACTGTAATAATGATTGCCATGACATTCATTTGGAATGTTTTCGGGCTTAACACACAACACGAGTCTTACGTGCATGATACTTGTGCAAGTACAGAGCATTGCATATGATGAATTCATCATTTTAAGGAAGTCAGTGGAGGCCCCAAGACCATTAATGGACATGGCGTCCAGGATACTGAGGATATATATATATATATATATATATATATATATATATATATATATATATATATATATATATATATATATATATATATATATCATCCAAATATATATATGATATATATATATATATATATATATATATATATATATATATATATATATATATATATATCATCCAAAAACTTCAGTATGTCCGAGTGTTGATTGATCTCTTAGTTTTTTCCTTGCTAGGGCTAAAAAATTTCTGATTTTGTCTCCCCTTGTGACGAGAGAATGCTTTTGTCTCAGTTGTGGAGCGAGTGAAAGCGAGTTCAACACATTTCCTACCATGAAGGTGAGTGGGCAGTTTTATCTTTCCGGAGGTGGAAGCTGCATCTAGACAACATCTCCACATCCCACGTGTACTCTTTCTGGCAATTTGATGTTGAAACAATTGAGTTGGCAATTTGAATGAATTTGATGCTTGTTGGATCCTCACTTTATTACCCAGCCTTGTACTTAATTATCTCCCCCCCCCCACGACACTGAAGAGGCCAGAATACAAAATTGAGCTCTGAGGGTGATTCTTGGTGCGATTAGATGCATTTGAATATTTAAGAGAGAAAAATTGAAGCTTCCTACAGTGATAGAGTGAATCAAACGACTCGACATTAGAGTTTGCATTACAATTTTGAGATTTTTGAGATTTTGACATTTCAGCGGATGTCGGGAATATGCTCAGTGATAAATGTTTTTATCTTCAATAGGCCAGCAATTATTGGTAGCATACCAACTCACTCTGTTTGCTTACTAAGAAATATATTTCTGAATTTATTAAACGCATTATTTCTTTAAAATAAAACTTACGTCGCAACTTTCCCATCACATCTGTACCCCACCAGCCTGTATTGTTCCTGCATGGGGTTCTGGGAGCTTTTCTACTTCCCAAGCCCGGCCCGAGGCCAGGCTTGACTTGTGAGAGTTTGGTCCAACAGGCTGTTGCTTGGAGCGGCCCGCAGGCCCAAATATCCACTACAGACCGGTTGGTCCGGCACTCCTTGAAGAAAACTATCTAGTTTCTCTTGAAGATGTCCACGGTTGTTCTGGCAATATTTCTTATACTTCCTGGGAGGATGTTGAACAGCCGCGGACCTCTGATGTTTATACAGTGTTCTCTGATTGTGCCTATGGCACCTCTGCTCTTCACTGGTTCTATTCTGCATTTTCTTCCATATCGTTCACTCCAATATGTTGTTATTTTACTGTGTAGATTTGGAACCTGGCCCTCCAGTATTTTCCATATGTATATTATGTAAATATCGTACGTATATCATCCAAATATCATACGAACCCATCACCAAGAACGGTTATGAGATTCTTGTTCCTGTCAAAGAAGTTACAAGAGACAATTGCCTCAGATGAAAATCTGATGCATCACGAGCCTCACACACTAATGACTCGGTTCAGTCATCAACAGGACTCAATGCAACTACAATTAAATTTGATGTGAAAGGTGCTTGCTCACACAGTGTATGTGTGTCTATATAACTATAATGAGTCCGTCGCCTCATGCCATTGCTCTCAGCGACCTGACAATTTGTCTTAGCAGTCTTCACGCGAGTGTGGGCAAGTACTCCCTTAACATCTCGACAACCCTGAAGGCTGGGAGTGCAGTCATGCAACGAACTGTGGCCAGGGGGAGGCTCAGGCTCTCATGGGTATTGTGGCCAGGGGAGGCTCAGGCTCTCATGGGTATTGTGGCCAGGGGAGGCTCAGGCTCTCATGGGTATTGTGGCCAGGGGAGGCTCAGGCTCTCATGGGTATTGTGGCCAGGGGAGGCTCAGGCTCTCATGAGTATTGTGGCCAGGGGAGACACAGGCTCTCATGGGTATTGTGGCCAGGGGAGACACAGGCTCTCATGGGTATTGTGGCCAGGGGAGGCTCAGACTCTCATGAGTATTGTGGCCAGGGGGAGGCTCAGGCTCTCATGAGTATTGTGGCCAGGGGAGACTCAGGCTCTCATGAGTATTGTGGCCAGGGGAGACTCAGACTCTCATGAGTAAGACTCCAAAACACCTGAACCTTTAACTCAACTAGACCAAACACTTATTTTTCAGTAGAACCTCTAGAGTCTAGACAGGTGTACAATCACTTAGTCACACAGCATATAGATGGTGGATGAACTTGCAATACTAATGGCAGGACGCAAGGGTGACTAGCTGCTGGACGCAGCCCAAGTTAGGAGGCAACTTGAGTAGAAAGATCAACAATGCAGGTAAGTGGGGAGTCACCTGAAGCGGCGTCTCCGTACATGTACTTCTCCGGTACAGGAAGCCGAGCGGACAGCACACTGGACTTGTGATCCTGTGGTCCTGGGTTCTATCCCAGGTGCCGGCGAGAAACAATGGGCAGAGTTTCTTTCACCCTATGCCCCTGTTACCTAGCAGTAAAATAGGTACCTGGGTGCTAGCCAGCTGTCACGGGCTGCTTCCTGGGGGTGAAGGCCTGGTCGAGGACCTGGCCGCGGGGACACTAAAGCCCCGAAATCATCTCAAGATAACCTCCTCTGAAATGCAGGCCCCATTTCAGACACAGTTCAGTGGACGTCCTGTGGCAGGCTATAGTTACTCCACAAGGTGACAAAACCAACACGTCAGCAAGGGTGCTGCACCTCTGTTGGGTTCTGTTGCTCTAAGCACTTTATCCGTATTTGATAACCTGTATCAACTGTCTGTCTAATATGTGATATTGCACGCAGAGGAAGTCAGGAAAAAGTAAGATCAGGATCGGACAATATTGACAGCAAAAGTCATCTACCAGAGTGACAGAGAATACCTGGATTAGGATGGAGTGCCGACACTCGTGTCAGGTGACCGCGGCGAGTGACAGAACTCCTCACCTTGAGTGCCCTCTTTTCCACCACTGCCCACACCTGCGGGGGTCGAGTCTCTACACAATGTCTCTGTTGGAGAACACACACACCTGAAGCAGAGAACAATTGTGCTGTTGACGAGACGCAGATCGCTGATAAACAGGATTCTTGTAAAGGTAACAATACAGATGAACATGTCAATTATCCGATGGTCAAATGTTATAATTAGAACCATGGCTTGTGACAACAGGTTCATGTTCTCTCTTATAGTTGCCGTCTTTCCTGTCTCACATTGTCCTAGGCCACGTGTCTACCTGGAACATTATATATATATATATATATATATATATATATATATATATATATATATATATATATATATATATATATATATTTTTTTAATATTATAATAGGGAAGGGAGTACCACCTCTGGCTGGAAGAAGGGGGACCCATAGCCTCGGAGGAAACCACACATAACGCCAAATATATATATATATATATATATATATATATATATATATATATATATATATATATATATAT
>NC_091243.1:4730014-4767514 GCF_040958095.1 Procambarus clarkii | reverse complement strand
AGATGAAACTTCATTCCAGTCTCCTCTACAAATTTTGAAAAATTTTGCCCCGAGGGGCGAGTTTATTGGGCAGCGCCATTCATCCTGTGAGTGGACACACCGCCATAGTGACAGTATTGGACAGCTCCACTCATCCTGTGAGTGGACACACCACCATAGTGACAGTATTGGGCAGCGCCACTCATCCTGTGAGTGGACATACCACCATAGTGACAGTATTGGACAGCGCCACTCATCCTGTGAGTGGACACACCGCCATAGTGACAGTATTGGACAGCTCCACTCATCCTGTGAGTGGACACACCGCCATAGTGACAGTATTGGACAGCGCCACTCATCCTGTGAGTGGACACACCGCCATAGTGACAGTATTGGACAGCTCCACTCATCCTGTGAGTGGACACACCACCATAGTGACAGTATTGGACAGCACCACTCATCCTGTGAGTGGACACACCGCCATAGTGACAGTATTGGACAGCACCACTCATCCTGTGAGTGGACACACCGCCATAGTGACAGTATTGGGCAGCGCCACTCATCCTGTGAGTGGACACACCGCCATAGTGACAGTATTGGGCAGCGCCACTCATCCTGTGAGTGGACACACCACCATAGTGACAGTATTGGACAGCACCACTCATCCTGTGAGTGGACACACCGCCATAGTGACAGTATTGGACAGCGCCACTCATCCTGTGAGTGGACACACCGCCATAGCAGCATGTACAACACTCCCCAAGAGGAAGAAAACCCGCTGGTTGTTCATCCTATCACTTGTAAAAAAAAAAAAATGTTCAAAGTCTCCTCAGGACAACAGCTATGAAGCTCGGAAAGCTTTTTTTTCAGCGTTTTAATGTCTGCATTTTGCCCTGCATGGCGTCTATATCCCACAAGAGCTGTCAAGACTTCCAGCGGCTTACAGTCGAGATGTGACAGCTGGGCGGAGATCAGTGATCCAAGCACAGAGGTATAGCTTTCAGGCACGTTAAGAACACGCACTCTATACTTTGTGGTGTCGCCCCACTCAGAGAAGGGTCTTAGGATTGACATCACACCGAACCTGTCGTCTGAAGGCCACATAAAAGGGATATCATCAGGACCATATGCAAGACTGTCTAACATCAGAAATGCCTTTAGCAACTTGTGTCAAGGAATCATTCAGAATCTTGAATGCTACATACGTCAGATCAAAACTAGAGTATGCGGCTCCAGCATGGTGTCCATATCTAGTCCAGCACAAGACAAAGTTGGAGAAAGTCCAAAGGTATACCACCAGACTAGTCCCGGAATTGCGAGGTATGAGTCACGTGCGAAGGGCTTCTGGAATGTAACCTCATTGCTGGAAGACAGAAGAGTTAGGGGAGATACTCTTAACACATTACTAGTATGCTTAATAACACACTAGTTTCTAAGCAGCTATCTTACTCTGTCAAAGTAGGAGAGACATAAATGTATATATGTGTGTGTGTGTGTGTGTGTGTGTGTGTGTGTGTGTGTGTGTGTGTGTGTGTGTGTGTGTCATACACACACACAAAGACATGTCAAGAGGAAACAAAGGAGGAGAGCAGTATTAGAAAGTCTTCGTCATGGAATGTCGTAAAGGGCAGCGGTCTGAAGAAGACTCTGAGAAAGCCGCATACAGATGTCATAAAGACTTCCAACCCATTCGCCGTGGCTGGAAGGCGAGAGCTGTAGGGAGACGACAGTTCGCTTGACACGCAAGGCAACGAAGGGAGCGCCAGTCCCTCAAGCTACTCACAGAATAAAGGAAGTAACTAAGCGAATTTTTGTTGTGGGAGATTCCCAGGTGAGGTATTTGGATAGAGCGTTTAGTGCCAGGGCTATGGGAGAACAGATTAAGGGTTTGCTATCTGGGAGCAGGAATTGGTGATATAGTAAATAACATGAATGATATTATGTCTGAAAGTGGAAACAAACCCATTATTTGTATCAGTGCTGGTGGAAATGATGTTGGACGAGTTAGGAGTGAGGCACTGATACAGAGGTTTAAGACAGCCATAGAATTAGTTTAGAGCAAGGGCGGAATCCCGATCATATGTGGCATTCTTCCATGAAAGGGAGGAGAAAATTAATGGTTGTCTAGGGCACTTGGTTTCATTTGCCGACTAGACAAATATTGTAAATCAAATGAAATATAATTCATTGATAACTGGGAACACTTCTATGGAAGAAATAACATGTTTGCTCGGGATGGGGTGCATTTATCCAGGGCTGGAGCTGTTGCTGTTGCGAACTCGTTGAAACCTGTGGTTGGAGTGGTTTGTTTGGATTTAAACTGTTAATAGATAGTGGTATGAGAATTGATATGGAGAGGGGAGGTAATAAAAGTATGTGTTGGTGGGGAGTAAAATGGCAAAATGATCAGAGAAAGAGAAGGGTCTCAAAATAACAATACACTTAGGGTATATTACACGAACAGTTGGAGTCAAAGAAACAAAATAAACGATTTGAATACTCTTGACTATTAGCTGAATATCAAATAAACGGATTTTAACTATTTCACACAGACAGAAGGAGGGAGTTCTGTCTGTGTGAAATAGACAGAACTGTGTGAAATAGAACTCACAAAGATTAGACAAGAAGGGGGAGTAACCATATATATATATTAGGGAAAATTTGAAATATAGTCTTTCAGAGTCAAAACTGAACCACACACAGAAACTATTTGGCTATAATTAAACATCACCACTCGTGCAGTCATCGAGAGGAAAAACCCTTCATGCACACTGCACGTATCACGAAGAAGAAGAAAGACCTAACAAAGTCACTAAGACCTGGGGCCAGATTCACGAAGCAGTTACACAAGCACTTACGAACCTGTACACCTTTACTCAATCTTTGGGGTCTTTGTTTACAATTATTAAACAGTTAATGAGCTCCGAACACTCTGTCATGAGTGTCATGCAGGAGGCGGTTTATAACAATAACAACAGTTGATTGGCAAGTTTCCATGCTTGTAAACTGTTTAATAAATGCAACCAAAGCCGTCAAATGTTGAGGAAAGATGTACACGTTCGTAAATACTTGTGTACGTACTTACGAACGTGTACTTACTTACGAACGTAAGTACTCGTGAATCTGGCCCATGGAAGCTGTGGCATTAAAGATTGTGATAAATATCGCCCGGAGACATTTATATATGGAACCAATAGAGCAAGAACTCGGCAATGTGATGTTACAGTGACCGGAATGCGCCTGGGATATAAACGTATCTGGCAGCTCTCCCAAAACCCAAATGTCGAATACACCATGTGGCAACTTTGTGAAAGTGTCGAATACACCATGTGGCAACTTTGTGAAAGTGTCGAATACACCATGTGTATACTTTGTGAAAGTGTCGAATACACCAGGTGTAAACTTTGTGAAAGTGTCGAATACACCATGTGTATACTTTGTGAAAGTGTCGAATACACCATGTGTATACTTTGTGAAAGTGTCGAATACACCAGGTGTAAACTTTGTGAAAGTGTCGAATACACCAGGTGTAAACTTTGTGAAAGTGTCGAATACACTATGTGGCAACTTTGTGAAAGTGTCGAATACACAATGTGTAAACTTTGTGAAAGTGTCGAATACACCATGTGTGAACTTTGTGAAAGTGTCGAATACACCATGTGTGAACTTTGTGAAAGTGTCGAATACACCATGTGTGAACTTTGTGAAAGTGTCGAATACACCATGTGTGAACTTTGTGAAAGTGTCGAATACACCATGTGTGAACTTTGTGAAAGTGTCGAATACACCATGTGTGAACTTTGTGAAAGTGTCGAATACACCATGTGTGAACTTTGTGAAAGTGTCAAATACACCATGTGTAAACTTTGTGAAATAGAAAACATGCATTCCCTTGAACATTATATTATAGAATGTTATACACACAGAATGTTATATTCTGTATATATATAATATACAGAATATTATACAAACTGACTTTCGCTTCCTCCCCCCCTGGTCATCAACATTATTAAATAATTAATTAATGTGTATATGTAACATTTTTTTATAAACATAGGATCCGTCTATTTGTATGTCAACACTTCTGTCCATAATGTTTCTTCAGCCGGCCACCGGCCCGACGACACACATCAGGCCAACACACTAACCACTTACCTCCAGTGGAGACGCTGGCCAGGGCTGTACCGGGGCCAGGGCTGTACCGGGGCCAGGGCTGTACCGGGGCCAGGGCTGTACCGGGGCCAGGGCTGTACCGGGGCCAGGGCTGTACCGGGGCCAGGGCTGTACCGGGGCCTGGGCTGTACCGGGGCCTGGGCTGTACCGGGGCGAAGGCTGTACCGGGGCGAAGGCTGTACCGGGGCCAGGGCTGTACCGGTCGGCAGCCCAGTTTCCTGACTTCATCATCATGAGGATCATCCCCTGGGTATAATGCACTTATATCCCGGTGTTTACAGCATAAATGTTCACTTATATCCTGGTGTTTACAGCATAAATGTTCACTTATATATCCCGGTGTTTACAGCATAAATGTTCACTTATATTTCCCGGTGTTTACAGCATAAATGTTCACTTATATATCCCGGTGTTTACAGCATAAATGTTCACTTATATATCCCGGTGTTTACATCATAAATGTTCACTTATATATCCCGGTGTTTGCAGAATAAATGTTCACTTATATATCCCGGTGTTTACAGCATAAATGTTCACTTATATATCCCGGTGTTTACAGCATAAATGTTCACTTATATATCCCGGCGTTTACAGCATAAATGTTCACTTATATATCCCGGCGTTTACAGCATAAATGTTCACTTATATATCCCGGTGTTTACAGCATAAATGTTCACTTATATATCCCGGTGTTTACAGCATAAATGTTCACTTATATATCCCGGTGTTTACAGAATAAATGTTCACTTATATATCCCGGTGTTTACAGCATAAATATTCACTTATATATCCCGGTGTTTACAGCATAAATGTTCACTTATATCCTGGTGTTTACAGCATAAATGTTCACTTATATTCCGGTGTTTACGGCATAAATGTTCATTTACATCCCGGTGTTTACAGCATAAATGTTCACTTATATATCCCGGTGTTTACAGCATAAATGTTCACTTATATATCCCGGTGTTTGCAGAATAAATGTTTACTTACATATCCATGTTTACAGTAAACATTGTTACAACGAGCAGTTTGTCAGCACTTCCACCCACTACCACCACACACACACACACACACCACCTCACCAACCAGGTGTTCAGTAGGGGGGGCGGGGGGGGCACGGGAGGCTTTAGAGCGAGAAGTCAGTAGTTTGTTAACCATTATTCATATTTGTTTAAGTAGGCTATTACGGTTTGTTATACTAGCGCACTCATTTATCTTAGTACCTGAGAGGTGTGAATTGTAAGGAAGTACTGCATTCTCTCTCGAGTGGTTTGCTAGTGTTAATATTATACCCTCCCAGAGAGATCGGTCTCGTTGTGGTCAATATCTTAGCGGTTCGAACAGTTGTCTGAACCATGTGAAGCTTCGAATCACCAGGTGTGACTCCCAACCATAGTTACGGAGGATGGGATTCGAGCAGCGAGACGTGTACTCCAGTTCTCGGTTTATATAACAGCCCGTCCTCATCAACGAAGGCCAAATACTCGTTAATCCAGCCGCCAAACCATCTGTTTATAAATGAAAAAAAAAAAACGGTTTACACGCTATCTACAACTGATGCCGTTCGAACATTTGTCGAACAGTGCATCAGTGACCAGCCCATCCTCCAAACAAAGACCCAAAAGTGATTCCATCCACCCGTCTAACCCCCTGTTTAATAATGAAAAGCGGTTTACACACGACTCACAACTGCTGACGTTCGAACATATCCGGAACAAGTGCTTTCACTGACGAATTTTGTTCGAACCACAACGCTGTAAATGCTTCACCCACGTACTACAAATACAAATAATCGCCAACAGAACCTAAACACCTAACTTAACCTATGTATATATGCATATATATATATATATAATATATATATATATATATATATATATATATATATATATATATTATATTATATATATATATATATATATATATATATATATTTATATTTATATTATATATATATATATATATATATATATATATATATATATATATATATATATATATGACAGAAACAGATGACTGTGGGTAGGGTGACAGAGAAACAGATGACTGTAGGTAGGGTGACAGAGGAACAAATGACTGTGGGTAGGGTGACAGAGAAACAGATGACTGTGGGTAGGGTGACAGAGGAACAGATGACTGTGGGTAGGGTGACAGAGGAACAGATGACTGGGTAGGGTGACAGATTAGCAGGGTGAACAATAACTTAACGTCACCCTGTCCTCCCACATAACACATTGTATTTTGACGTAAAAGTCTCCAACGTCATAGTAACGTGTACTAAAAACAATCATATCAGCTCGCAAAATTGATGTGATGTCCCGTTTACTATTCGTGGATCCTCGGGCTGGTTAGGTTCGGGCAATTTAGTCTTAACAATACTTTCATCTCAGAAGAGATTGCAGTATTCAGTGCTGTTCATCGTTATTTCACCGCTTCCTTTTATCCACTTACATAATCGTGCTACAGTGGTTAGTCAAAGTTATTTCTCAAGTAATATGAACACTAATCACGTGTATTCACAGGTAATCATTCCTTGTAACCAGCAGACATTATAATTATAAGGTGTGAAGGATAGATGTAATTGTTAATGTAATAATCTTCAGTTGAGGTCTGATGAAGATCTTATGTGCCCTCTGTAATCTTTTTTTTTTTTTTTTTTTTTTTGAGATATATACAAGAGTTGTTACATTCTTGTACAGCCACTAGTACGCGTAGCGTTTCGGGCAAGTCCTTAATCCTATGGTCCCTGGAATACGATCCCCTGCCGCGAAGAATCGTTTTTTCATCCAAGTACACATTTTACTGTTGCGTTAAACAGAGGCTACAGTTAAGGAATTGCGCCCAGTAAATCCTCCCCGGCCAGGATACGAACCCATGACATAGCGCTCGCGGAACGCCAGGCGAGTGTCTTACCACTACACCACGGAAACTGCTAATCCTTTTTGCACTACCGCTCACAGGATGAGTATGGGGTGCACAATAAACTAGCAGCCTCCGGCGGCAACAATCAAAACACTCACGTGGTGTCCAGAAAGGTGATCTCCTTGCTGCTCTTTTCTGCTTTGCCATTAAGGATCAAAATGCTAACCAGTGACCTTAATATCTGGTTCTTGAATGCCACTAACGCTGGTTCCATAAATTTCCCTCTAAGAGACGATAGGAAACTTAGCGAGACAAAAAATAATCCAATCCTGTGAACAAATCTACAAGGGCCGTGATGAGGGTTCGAACCTACGTCCGAGAGGATCCCAGAAGCGCCTTAATCGACTGAGCTACGACATGGTAAAAAGAATTGCAACTGGGAGGTCAACTTGACCTACCACGGATACTCATCACGGCCATTGTGGATTTATGTTCATTTTGATCCATCACGCTATTGTGATGTCTGTGTGTAATAATCCAATCCTCATTCTTGGCGCTTCCCGGTGAAAAATTATCCTCCACATAAACATAAAAAACCGAGACGAACTTGCCTTTGTATCACCTAGAGTGTCGAGTAAACTCCATCGCCTGAGTTAGTAGGCCATCATGAGTAGCCATCATGAGTAGCCATCATGAGTTGCCATCATGAGTAGCCATCATGAGTTGCCATCATGAGTAGCCATCATGAGTAGCCATCATGAGTTGCCATCATGAGTAGCCATCATGAGTAGCCATCATGAGTAGCCATCATGAGTTGCCATCATGAGTAGCCATCGTGAGTTGCCATCATGAGTAGCCATCATGAGTAGTCATCATGAGTAGTCATCATGAGTTGCCATCATGAGCCAGGCGATGGATTTAATTTTACCTTTTGCTGTTTATATGTGCCTTGAATTCCATCTGCCCCAAGCCACTGCTCGCAGTCATTTTACCATCACAATATATATAAATAAAATAAATATTTAAAAATAAGAACCATGCTATTATTATTTAACTTTAAAAAAAAAACATGAATAATGTTCTTGGCGTTTGCTGAACATCGCTATATTCAGTCGATGTTCACTCACACTGGTCAATGTTCACTCACACTGGTCAATGTTCACTCACACTGGTCAATGTTCACTCACACTGGTCAATGTTCACTCACACTGGTCAATGTTCGGCTCTAATTATCAACACTTGTTGATAATTACACGTATCAAGGGCACGTGAAGTTATCAAGTACACGTGAAAAACCTCCTTGACTTCATTTTAACAAATTGTATATGTAATTTTTTTAGACTAAAAAGTTACATTTGAATTGAGTTTGAATTTAATGTTGGCTGGGGGTGGTGGACTGGGGAAGGGGTGGACCCGGGGAGGGGTGGACTGGAGAAGGAGTGACTGGGGGAGGGGTGGACTGGAGAAGGAGTGACTGGGGGAGGGGTGGACTGGAGAAGGAGTGACTGGGGGAGGGGTGGACTGGAGAAGGAGTGACTGGGGGAGGGGTGGACTGGAGAAGGAGTGACTGGGGGAGGGGTGGACTGGAGAAGGAGTAGACTGGGGGAGGGGTGGACTGAGGAAGGAGTGACTGGGGGAGGGGTGGACTGGAGAAGGAGTAGACTGGGGGAGGGGTGGACTGGAGAAGGAGTGACTGGGGGAGGGTGGACTGGAGGAGTGACTGGGGGAGGGGTGGACTGAGGAAGGAGTGACTGGGAGAGGGGCGGCCTGGGGGGGGGGGGTAGAAGGAACAGCAACAAAAAAGAAGGGGGTGTCAGTCACCTGAGAAGGCAGAAGAGGGGGAGGGATGAGAGAGACTTGAGACTGTATTTCAGCACATATGGATGGAGAGGCGGGGGTAGGAGCCCAGTAGTGTGGTTGGATAGAAGTCGCATGGGGGAGTGGATGTATGGGGAATGGATGGATAGGAGTCGCATGGGAAGGCTGAAGAGGAAGGGAGTGTGCGGCTCAGATGAGGGGAATGTGGCAGTGATGGGAGGAAGAGTAGCAAGAATAAGGGCATAGAGAAGACAAAAGATGGGAGGGACAGACGGATGGGTGGTGATGGGGGGGGGGCGACGGATGGGTGGTGATGGGGGGGGGAGGGGCCGACGGGTGGGTAAGAGAGGGTAAGGTAATTAGTGGAAAAATAGAAGGCAGGTGGGTAAGCATGTTGCTATGTGGAGGGGTTTCTTATCTTGAGATGATTTCGGGGCTTTAGTGTCCCCGCGGCCCGGTCTTCGACCAGGCCTCCACCCCCAGGAAGCAGCCCATGACAGCTGACTAACACCCAGGTACCTATTTACTGCTAGGTAACAGGGGCATAGGGTGAAAGAAACTCTGCCCAATGTTTCTCGCCGGCGCCTGGGATCGAACCCAGGACCACAGGATCACAAGGGGTAGGGGCAGGTGGAGTAGATATGAAGGAGTAGATGGATGGATAGTGAGGGGATGTATGGGGGATGCAACACTATAAATGCGTAAAAATGGGTTCAGTAAAAGCAGACATGGGTAAATTGGGATAGTGGATGGGCTGACATCAACGAGGGAAGGCTAGGCAATCAGCTGGGAGTAGGTGGGAATGACGTCGACATGGGAGGGATTAACGTGAAATTGTGGAAGTAAAGGGGAATAGGTAAGAGGGGAAAACAGGCAGTTAAGGGAAGGGGGTAGGCACAGCGAGGAGGCTAGTGGATAGATGGTTTAGGATGGTGGTGGGATAGTACAGTCCACCATAACATTATTCAGACACTTGTAAGTCATTTACGCAGCCTGAAGGACTGCCAGAGGAATATATTGTATATATGCTTTACTCACGTGACCTAGTGTAGCCAATGGCAGGAGACCCGCGATGATAAGCGTCATCATGAGTAGCCATCATGAGTAGTCATCATGAGAAGCCATCATGACTACTCGTAACGGGGGGCCGCGGCACGTCACTGGCTTGTCTGATGTCAAAAGTAAGGGCGCTGCTTGACCTCATGTGTCCTGCCAGCACTGGAGTCGTCACGTCAGCGCGTCCAACAGCCTGGTTGACCAGTCCAGCAACGCGGAGACCTGGTCGAGGACCGGGCCGCGGGGACGCTAAGCCCCAAAAACACCTCAAGGAATCTCCAAGGTAAGGTCACCTATTCCAACACTCGCAAGCCAAATCGACCCAAAGAGCGATCAACAGTGGCTATATGAAGTAAAGAGATCCCCGCTGGTTAGGAACCCGTCCTCTTAAAAATAACGTCACTTTTGGCTCGTATGCGCGCTATGGCCAAATTTGGACGTAATTTGAAATGAAATCGACTCGCAAAAGTGACGTACTGTCACGTTTTCTGCTTGAGTCGTCCGGCTTACTCGGTAAGGTTAGAAGAGCAAATTTTCCATTAACGTTTTTCATACCGTTTTGAAACTTTATGAGAATTTCCTGCCCACTTAACCTATCAGAGGACCCTTAACTTACTGTTGTTGAAAAAAAAAATCCCAAATTTAATTTAATTTTTTTTCATTTTCAAATTACGTCCATATTCGGCCATACTGGTAAACGGCCAAAAGCGACGTTCTTTTTAAGAGGACAGGTTGGGTTAGGAGACCTCTTCGGAGATAAGAAGCTTGTGGAAGACTGGCCGTTTCTCGCATTAAACAGCAAATCACCTGGAGTCTGCAGGAGTCCTTTCATTCAGCGCTACCTGAGCCAGATGTTCTGCAACGTTGATTCTTATGTATGCCAGCGGTGGTGACGGTGGAGCATGATGGTCACTACTCACAGAAGACGAAGCACTTCACTGCTAGAAATAGGTGACAGAAAGGCCTTCAGATCTAAAGTTGTTGTTGTTTTAGATTCAGCTAACTCGGAACAAAAGTTCCAAGTAGCACGGGCTATGGTGACCCCGTAGTGGACTTACCTGGCACAGGAGCGGGGCTGTAACTTAAAACATGTACAGATGTCAAGGTAATGCTGCTATTATATGAGAGGTGAGAAGGGTGAGGTCTGCCGTCCTCACCACAGGGCTGGCTGAACCAACACACAGTTACTGTGTTATTTTACGTGATATTTAAAATGTCAAGGGTTACTGGAAGACATTTATTGGGCTGATATAGCGCTTCTAAGAGCTATTATAGTGGTCACATATTATATATATATATATATATATATATATATATATATATATATATATATATATATATATATATAATGAAACTTTAATTAAATTGAAAGCAAATTAAAAACAAAGACAATTCCTTGGCTATATATATATATATATATATATATATAACTGAAAACTCACACCCCAGAAGTGATATTTGTGTGTGATTCTGGGGTGTGAGTTTTCAGTTGCATATTGTCCTGGGGACCATTCAGGCTTGTTCGCATATATATATATATATATATATATATATATATATATATATATATATATATATATATATATATATATATATATATATATATATATATGTCGTACCTAGTAGCCAGAACGCACTTCTTTGCCTACTATGCAAGGCCAGATTTGCCTAATAAGCCAAGTTTTCATGAAATAATATATTTTCTCTAATTTTTTCTTATGAAATGATAAAGCTACCCATTTCATTATGTATGAGGTTATTTTTTTTTATTGGAGTTAAAATTAATGTAGATATATGACCGAACCTAACCAACCCTACCTAACCTAACCTAGCTTTATAGGTTAGGTTAGGTAGCCAAAAAAGTTAGGTTAGGTTAGGTTAGGTAGGTTAGGTAGTCGAAAAACAATTAATTCATGAAAACTTGGCTTATTAGGCAAATCGGGCCTTGCATAGTAGGCCGAGAAGTGCGTTCTGGCTACTAGGTACGACATATATATATATATATATATATATATATATATATATATATATATATATATATATATATATATATATATATATATATATATATATATATATTTCGGATTCGTAGTCCTGAGGTTCCGGGTTCGATCTCTAGTGATTGGCGACAAATGGGCAAAATGTTTCTATCACCCTGATACAACTGTTATTTAGCAGTAAATAGGTACCTGGGAGTTAGACAGCTGCTACGGGCTGCTTCCTGCGGGGGGGGGGGGGGTGTAACAAAAAGGAGGCCTGGTCGAGGACCGGGCCGCGGGGACGTTAAGCCCCGAAATCATCTCAAGATACTCCACACGCCCCCCCTCCTCACGACGATATGGAAGAAAATGCAGAATTGAACCATTGAACAGCAGAGGTGCCATAGGTACAATCAGAGAACACTGTACATCACAGAGCGAACAGAGAGAACACAGAGAACATCAGAGGTCCGCGGTTGTTCAACGTCCTCCCTGCGACTATAAGAAATATTGCCGGAACAACCGTGGACATCTTCAAGAGGAAACTGGACTGTTTTCTAAAAGACGTTCCAGACCAACCGGGCTGTGGTGGGTATGTGGGCCTGCGGGCCGCTCCAAGCAACAGCCTGGTGGACCAAACTCTCACAAGTCAAGCCTGGCCTCGGGCCGGGCTTGGGGAGTAGAACAACTCCCAGAACCCCATCAACCAGGTATCAACCAGGTATCAACCAGGTATCAACCAAGTATCAACCAGGTATCAACCAAGTATCAACCAGGTATCAACCAAGTATCAACCAGGTATCAACCAAGAATCAACCAGGTATCAACCAGGTATCAACCAGGTATCAACCAGGTATCAACCAGGTATCAACCAAGTATCAACCAGGTATCAACCAGGTATCAACCAGGTATCAACCAGGTAACCTCAAGATGAAGATCCGTTCCACTCTTCCTCCTTCGCCCCTCTTCTTCTTTTTCCTTCTACCCGGCCGGGAGCCGGTCGGCCGAGCGGGCAGCACGCTGGACTTGTGATCCTGTGGTCCTGGGTTCGATCCCAGGCGCCGGCGAGAAACAATGGGCAGAGTTTCTTTCACCCTATGCCCCTGTTACCTAGCAGTAAAATAGGTTCCTGGGTGTTAGTCAGCTGTCACGGGCTGCTTCCTGGGGGTGGAGGCCTGGTCGAGGACCGGGCCGCGGGGACACTAAAGCTCCGAAATCATCTCAAGATACCCCTAATTCCCCACTTTTTCCTTCTTCCCCTACTCTTTCTCCGTGTCTGTCTGTCTGTCTGTCTGTCTGTCTGTCTGTCTGTCTGTCTGTCTGTCTGTCTCTCTCAGCTGGAATGTTTCCTGGTACGCTGGGAGACAAGACTCTCTAAGACAGTGGAGTATTGAGGGAGAACTCCTTGGTATTCCCAAGTACCACTTCACGCGGAGGAGTGAGCCGACCCAAGTGCTTCCCCTCTCCTCTCAGTCTCCATGACAACCTACCCGCCTACCCGCACCGCGCTGTCCTCTCCTGTTTCCCCTTCACGTCCCCCTCTCTCTCCCCCTCACAACAACTGTCTCTCTCTCTCCCCTCACTGTCACCCTGCTACTCTACCTCCCTCCCAGTACTCCTCTTACACCCCACTCCTGCCCTATCCATTGTTGTGTGTTTGAAGTACACCCCCAGTTTACACCCCCCTCCCCACCCCCCCCCTCCCCACCCCCCCTCCCCACCCCCCTCCCCACCCCCCCCTCCTCACACCCCCTCCTCACATTGAGTACATCAGTGATTTATTGAACAATCAAGCACAGAAGGTGATTGTAGTGATTATAAAATGCTAACGTAACCTTCATACAGCGGTACATACATTTACACCCGTCCCACGTGAACAGTGTTCGAGGTGTGTTCTTTGATTCGTGATATGAGGAATGTGCGTTTACAAAGGTGAAATTTACATTCTTTGGCTCGAGAGTTTGAAGAGGAGTAAGACGTCTCCGACCCACTACCCCCATGTCCCCATTACTAGTCTGGCATCACCCCCTACCCTCACCTGGATAAAGCCACAAGCTAATGGATCAACTCTTAAAGAGAGACTAACCCGAGGAGATATGATCACAACGTGCAAGATATTAAGGTTATTGCATGAGGTGCACACCTATATACCTATTTAACAAAAGATGTGAAAACAAAAATACTGGATATTAATGAGTATATATGAAGCTCAGAGATCTGGTTTTAACCCCCAGTGCCGGGGGGGATGGAAAAGGGGGTGAGGGGGGTGGAAGGGAGGATAGGGGGGTGTGTGGCCACTTCCCCCCATCCAGACCACCCCCCCCCCCCCACCATTCCCCCTACACATGGACCTGGGCCCCAGCCGCCTTGGAGGGATTATTTCCAATCCATTCCCTCCACCTGCCTTATACTCCACCCCTTTCTCCTCGCCAGGCCTACCAGCCCTCCACCACCCCCAGGCCTACCAGCCCTCCACCACCCCCAGGCCTACCAGCCCTCCACCACCCCCAGGCCTACCAGCCCTCCACCACCCCCAGGCCTACAAGCCCTCCACCACCCCCAGGCCTACCAGCCCTCCACCCCCAGGCCTACCAGCCCTCCACTACCCTAGGCCTACCAGCTCTCCACCACCCCAGGTAAGGCCTAGTAGCTCCCACATGTGTGGTGGGTGTAAAGGAAGCCCCCGGGGGAGGTCTCCAAGTAACCGGGACAGACAATAAACATTATCTCTGCCTCATCTGTTCCCTGTGTCTACCCCTCCTCTGCTCTCCCCCCGGGCAATGGAAGGAGAGTAGAGGCACCCTCTACTCTCTACACAGGAGACACTTCGCCAGGCACCTTACCTGGAGTTTACATGGAGAAGGTTCCCAAGTTTAGGGAACCTGGAGTTTACATGGAGAAGGTTCCCAAGTTTAGGGAACCTGGAGTTTACATGGAGAAGGTTCCCAAGTTTAGGGAACCTGGAGTTTACATGGAGAAGGTTCCCAAGTTTAGGGAACCTGGAGTTTACATGGAGAAGGTTCCCAAGTTTAGGGAACCTGGAGTTTACATGGAGAAAGTTCCCAGGGTTAGGGAACCTGGAGTTTACCTGGAGAAGGTTCCGGGAGCTGTTTTGCTTTCTAAGTCCTTGATGATATCATAATGTTTCTAGAGTATTGGTCACATGCCTCTGTAGGACTAACCGACTTGTGTGGTGGGGATTTTCAGCATCACGCAGGATAGCCCTTGACACCCTGTACTCCCCTTCATATAGTCTAGCCCTACGTTGAGGTGCTTCCGGGGCTTAGCGTCCCCGCGGCCCGGTCGTCGACCAGGCTTCCTGGTTGCTGGACTGATCAACCAGGCTGTTAGACGCGGCTGCTCGCAGCCTGACGTATGAGTCACAGCCTGGTTGATCAGGTATCCTTTGGAGGTGTTTATCCAGTTCTCTCTTGAACACTGTGAGGGGTCAGCCAGTTATGCCCCTTATGTGTAGTGGAAGCGTGTTGAACAGTCTCGGGCCTCTGATGTTGATAGAGTTCTCTCTCAGAGTACCTGTTGCACCTCTGCTTTTCAACGGGGGTATTCTGCACATCCTGCCATGTCTTCTGGTCTCATGTGATGTTATTTCTGTGTGCAGGTTTGGGACCAGTCCCTCTACTATTTTCCACGTGTAAATTATTATGTACCTCTCCCGCCTGCGCTCAAGGGAGTACAGATTTAGGCTCTTTAGTCGGTCCCAGTAATTTAGATGTTTTACTGAGTGGATTCTAGCAGTAAAGGATCTCTGCACGCTCTCTCTGCACAGCCCAACTGCACAAATGTACAAGTATCTAAATGTGCAATAATACATTGCTCTATGATTGCGCTTATGGCACCTCCACTTCTCACTGGTTCTATTCTGTATTTGCTTCTATATCTTTCGCTCCAGTAAACGAACTGTGTAAGTTTGGGACCTGGTCTTCCATCATCCTCTATGTGTATATTATTTAATACGTCTCCTAACCAGGGAGTAAATTTTGTGAGATTTTTAGAGAGATTTGTTTTTAATTTTGCCCCGAGGGGCGAGCTTATTGGGCAGCGCCACTCATCTTGTGAGTGGACACACCGCCATAGTGACAGTATTGGGCAGCGCCACTCATCTTGTGAGTGGACACACCGCCATAGTGACAGTATTGGGCAGCGCCACTCATCCTGTGAGTGGACACACCGCCATAGTGACAGTATTGGGCAGCGCCACTCATCCTGTGAGTGGACACACCACCATAGTGACAGTATTGGGCAGCGCCACTCATCCTGTGAGTGGACACACCGCCATAGTGACAGTATTGGGCAGCGCCACTCATCTTGTGAGTGGACACACCGCCATAGTGACAGTATTGGGCAGCGCCACTCATCCTGTGAGTGGACACACCGTCGACTCCCATGCCCGTCTTTAAGTAACATTCGCTCCTATTGCCAACAGGGTGTTCTATTCCTCTTTGTTTATTATGTACCCCATACCCATAATTATGCTCCCAATACCCATCCCGTGGGTGGTTATGGGAAGGGTTACAGAGGCATATAATCGGTTTAGCTAAGCAAGTGACAAACTAAAGATTCCGATGAAGTTGGAAATATGGGTTTTGTTGTCCATAGAACGTTTTCCAACTTACACCTAATCACTTATTTTTTTTTTATTTTGCCCCGAGGGGCGAGTTTATTTGGCAGCCACTCATCTTGTGAGTGGACACACCGCCATGGAGGCATGTACAACACTCCCCAATAGGAAGAAAACCCGCTGGGTTGTTCATCCTGTCACTTGTACCCAGACACAGCTGGGACTTGCTTAACTGTCAAGTGATCAGCCTATCAAACATGAAGATTAACATTTGTCAACCCTTAAGCACTTTATCTTACAAGTGCAAAATGGGGGGATGTTTTGAGAACAGCATCTATATTTGACAAACAGTATTTTCCTAACTCTGGATGCATTATGAGGATATAGTGAATAAGATCACCTTATTCCTGGATCACCTGGGATAAGACCCAGCGGGTTTTCTTCCTATTGGGGAGTGTTGTACATGCCTCCATGGCGGTGTGTCCACTCACAAGATGAGTGGCTGCCAAATAAACTCGCCCCTCGGGGCAAAAAAAAAAAAAATAAGTGATTTTTTTTTTTTTATTAAGTTATGAGGTACATCTGCATTAGTGCAGCTACCCTAGACTATATGAAGTGGAGTACAGTGTGTCAAAAAAGCTAACTAGGTGATGCTATAAAATCCCCATCACACAGGATGGTTAGTCATACAGAGGCATGTGATAAGCGGTCTGCACTGGCAGACTCCGGATGCATTTTGAGGATATCAACAACACAAGATTGAATAAGGTAGCAGTGGTAATACAAGTCCCCATCTCGCAGGATGGTTAGTCATACAGAGTCATGTGTTTAATAGCCTGCACTGGCAAATTTTGGGTATACTGTGAGGATATCTTCAAGAATACGAGAGTGAATAAAGTAATTGCAAAGCTCCAGGTACCTCATGCCAACTGGTCTGAAAGGTAGGTGTAAGTTGGAAAATGTTCTATGGACAACAAAACCCATATTTCCAACTTCATCGGAATCTTTGGTTTGTCACTTGCTTAGCTAAACCGATTATATGCCTCTGTAACCCTTCCCATAACCACCCAGGGGATGGGTATTGGGAGCATAATTATGGGTATGGGGTACATAATAAATAAAGAGGAATAGAACACCCTGTTGGCAATAGGAGCGAATGTTACTTAAAGACGGGCATGGGAGTCGACCCCAATCCCTCTGTCACTCGCTATAGACTAATAATTAACAAAGTTGTGTGAGACTAGCCGCGACCCTCTGGCCTCTACTCTCCAACTCCCAGATATTCTCTCTTATAGATATACATTACAATCACGAATACATGTAGGTTCTATTACACGTTCCTTTAGTTGTGTGTAGTTACCTATTTGTGCTTGCGGGAGTTGAGGTTCGGGTCTTTGGTCCCGCCTCCTAATTGTCAATCAACTGATGGACAGATTCACCAGATGAATTGTCAATCAACTGGGGTGTAATCACCTAGTTGTGCTTGCGAGGGTTGAGCTCTGGCTTTTTGATTCCGCCTCTCAACTGTCAATCAACTGGTGTACAGATTCCTGAGCCTACTGGGCTCCAGAATCCTGAAATGGGCTGTGTATTCACATAGTTGTATTTACCTAGTTGTGCGTGCTTGCGGGGACTGAGCTCTGCTCTTTCGGCCCGCCTCTCAACTGTTACTAACTACTAATTATTTTTTCACACACACACACACACACACACACACACACACACACACACACACACACACACACACACACACCGCAAACACAACTAGGTGAGTACACACACACACACACACACACACACACACACACACACACACACACACACACACACACACAGAAAGCAGCCCGTAGCAGGTGTCTAACTCCCAGGTACCTATTTACTGTTAGGTAACAGGGGTATTCAGGGTAAAAGAAACTTTGCCCATTCGTTTCTGCCTTGTCCGGGAATCGAACCTGGGCCACAGAATTACCAGTCCTGCGCGCCGTCTACTCAGCTACCAGACCCACACACTGTGTGTGTGGGTCACACTCGCATCCTGTGAGTGTGAGTGAATGTGTGTGTGTGTGTGTGTGTGTGTGTGTGTGTGTGTGTGTGTGTGTGTGTGTGTGTGTGTGTGTGTGTGTGTGTGTGTGTGTGTGTGTGTGTGTTAGACACAAAGGTTGTGACAGTGGTAGTCTGTGGGACGCTGGTGAGAGGAGAGGGGGGGAGGGTGAGGGGGGGTCACTCTCCCCCTCACTCCTCTACCAGTTTCCGGCAGCAGACGAGGGGAAGAATGTTTGGACAGCTAGTTTGGTTTGTTTGCGTTTGGCCAGGCAAGGGTAATGAGGCCACAGCACCCTGTGATAGCCCTTAACATCCCCCCTCCCCCCCTCTCCCCCCCTCCCCCCTCCCCCTCCCCCTCCCCCTCCCCGCTTTACAACTCTACCATTATTTGCTTAATACTTACCAAGGAACAGTACAGCAACTATTGACTACAATCAGTAATCAAACATACCAACTGACAGAGCTTGAACTTGAATTTAAATCACATAGATATCACATATATATCACAAAGCTAAACAAGAGTATCAATCAAGTGTTCAGTGCGTCATTTAATTAATAAAGTTAAATATAAACTTAAGAAAAAGCTTTTGAAATATCCAGCATGACTTAACATCCTCTATATCCAAAGTTCTAAATAACGGGTTCTGTATGATCCAGTTCAAACAGTAAGTTAATCAACACCCAATAAGTGGGTCAGAGAGAGTGAATAGTGGTGCAAGTTGTTCGCACTTCTCCGTAACTTTCACAACCTATAAAGTCTGGCATAGAACAAATCTCTCAATTCCAGGTAAGTTAGGTTAGGTTAGGTTAGGTTAGGTTAGGTTGGGTTAGGTTGGGTTAGGTTGGGTTAGGTTGGGTTAGGTTAGGTTAGGCTAGGTTAGGTTAGGTTAGGTTAGGTTGGGTTAGGTTGGGTTAGGTTAGGTTGGGTTAGGTTAGGTTAGGCTAGGCTAGGCTAGGTTAGGTTAGGCTAGGTTAGGTTAGGTTAGGTTAGGTTAGGTTAGGCTAGGTTAGGTTAGGCTAGGTTAGGTTAGGCTAGGTTAGGTTAGGTTAGGTTAGGTTAGGCTAGGTTAGGTTAGGTTAGGTTAGGTTAGGTTTATATATATTCATCAACAATCAAAAGTTTGATTCATAAATGGTTGTACAGTTACAATCACCGTATAATACTTGCATAACAATGACGTACAATGACAGTATAACACGCAGACATTATCTTATATTCACTTCTATACAGATTTAAATTTAAAAAAATTATATTTCCGGGATTTATATAAACCAAAAATTATTGCAATTTTAGCTGGAGCGACCAGGTGAAGAAGATAACCTAACCTAACTTAACTTAACTTAACTTAACTTAACTTAACTTAACTTAACTTAACTTAACTTAACTTAACTTAACTTAACTTAACTTAACTTAACTTAACCTAACCTAACCTAACCTAACCTAACCAAACCAAACCAAACCAAACCAAACCAAACCAAACCAAACCAAACCAAACCAAACCAAACCAAACCAAACCAAACCTAACCTAACCTAACCTAACCTAACCTAACTTAACTTAACTTAACTTAACTTAACTTAACTTAACTTAACTTAACTTAACCTAACCTAACCTAACCCAACCTAACCTAACCTAACCCAACCTAACCTAACCTAACCTAACCTAACGTAACTTAACCTAACCTAACGTAACTTAACCTAACCTAGCTTAACCTAACCTAACCTAACCTAACCTAACCTAACGTAACTTAACCTAACCTAACCTAACCTGCTACTACATCTGTGAGACTAATACTGACAAAACGACGCCTCTAAGACAAAAGGCCAAACCTAAAAGTACAACGCTGAGAAGACAAACAAACTGATGGACGGCTAATATGTGAACACACAGACATCACAATACCGTGATGCATCAAATGAACAAATCCACAAGGACTGTGACGAGGGTTCGAACCTACGCCCGAGAGCATCCCAGAAGCTGCCTTAATCGACTGAGCTACGACATGGTAAAAAAAATAGCAACCGGAAGTTCTATTGCCCTTATTTGGAACCTGCAGCCTCTCCGAGACTCAGAACTCTCGTCACGGCCCTTGTGGATTTGTTAATATGTGAAGTTAATTAAGATACAGGCACACTCCGGGAGCCGGTCGGCCGAGCGGACAGCACACTGGACTTGTGATCCTGTGGTATCGGGTTCGATCCCGGGCGCCGGCGAGAAACAATGGGCAGAGTTTCTTTCCCCCTATGCCCCTGTTACCTAGTAGTAAAATAGGTACCTGGGTGTTAGTCAGCTGTCACGGGCTGCTTCCTGAGGGTGGCGGCCTAGTCGAGGACCGGGCCGCGGGGACACTAAAGCCTCGAAATCATCTCAAGATAACCTCAAGATAAGATAACCCTCAGCATTTGACATCATCACTACGGGCCTCAGCCCAGCTCATCACCACACTCTACACAGGCCTTATAACATCACACTCATTTAAATAGGAATGTAAAATGCTCGTCAATGAGCCATCTCTTTGTACCGGAAGTTCCTTAAAGATTACGACGGTTGCCTGCCAACATATAACGCAAATCAATCATATCTCTCTGCGGCGTCCTGATAACGTCAGTTTACGTCGAGCTGGCAACGCTGTAATCGTTAGTTTACCCAAAAAAACAAACTAATGGCAGTTTGTTTGCCACTTTGCCAACGACTTCTCTATGATACAGGGTGTTCAGTTCTTGGGTACAGTATGTGCCTCTGTATCCTTTCCACCCCCTGCTACTCCATTGTGCCTGAGGCATAGAACATTTTTGTACTAAACACTGCGCTGTAAGGGTAGAGGTTTGGAACAAGAATGGTGCCAGAGCTAAGTGACTTGAGCTACAAGGATAGTTAATCGGACTAAACTTCACAACCCTTTAGAAAATAAGAAACAGGTGGGATATGATCGCAACACACGCACGCACGCACGCACGCACACGCAAGACAATAGGGCCTCGTAGCCTGGTGGAGGGCCTCGTAGCCTGGTGGAGGGCCTCGTAGCCTGGTGGATAGCGCGCAGGACTCGTAATTCTGTGGCGCGCGTTCGATTCCCGCACGAGGCAGAAACAAATGGGCAAAGTTTCTTTCACCCTGAATACCCCTGTTACCTAGCAGTAAATAGGTACCTGGGAGTTAGTCAGCTGTCACGGGCTGCTTCCTGGTGTGTGTGTGTGTGTGTGTGTGTGTGTGGTGTGAAAAAAAGTAGTTAGTAAACAGTTGATTGACAGTTGAGAGGCGGGACCAAAGAGCCAGAGCTCAACCCCCCGCAAGCACAACTAGGTGAGTACAATAGTTTACCTCACTTCTATCTACCACAGTATGACTATACATTTATCTCACTTGTCTAACACAGAGTGGATGGCATACTAGTTTACCTCAGTTATGTCTACTACAATATGGCAGGCATAGAGGTATACTTCACCTCTGTCTGCCACAGTATAACAGGCATAGAGGTATACTTCACCTCTGTCTGCCACAATATGGCAGGCATAGAGGTATACTTCACCTCTGTCTGCCACAGTATGGCAAGCATGGAGGTATACTTCACCTCTGTCTGCCACAGTATAACAGGCATAGAGGTATACTTCACCTCTGTCTGCCACAGTATAACAGGCATAGAGGTATACTTCACCTCTGTCTGCCACAGTATAACAGGCATAGAGGTATACTTCACCTCTGTCTGCCACAGTATAACAGGCATAGAGGTATACTTCACCTCTGTCTGCCACAATATGGCAGGCATAGAGGTATACCTCACCTCTGTCTGCCACAGTATAACAGGCATAGAGGTATACCTCACCTCTGTCTGCCACAGTATAACAGGCATAGAGGTATACTTCACCTCTGTCTGCCACAGTATAACAGGCATAGAGGTATACCTCACCTCTGTCTGCCACAATATGGCAGGCATAGAGGTATACCTCACCACTGTCTGCCACAGTATGGCAAGCATAGCACTCCTCTCCCTTCTTCCTCACATATCACATAACTGATTATATTTTGTGCTCGAAGTTATCATAAATAATCTCTACTGTTTATCGCCATTATAGATTCACCTTCTGCCACGATTTCCTCAATTCCCATATATTTCCATAATCTCCATCCTGAGTCCCCCTCCCCCCCCCTCCCCGCCCCCCTCCCCCCCTCAACCCTCCCCCCCCCTCATATTGGTACCGGACGGGACTAATGCTGTTCCTGATTTCATGCTGATTTCATGCTGTTCCAAAATGTCCTAATTTCCTCTTTAATCAAACTAATCACAAATCAGATTTTTCTTTACAGTTCTCCGTTGAAATTGCGGTTCTTGGCCCACTTGAAGATGCCTACAAGTTGTTCTTGTTAAAGATTCGCTACCTGGAACAAAGTTCCATAGTAGCACGGGCTATGGCGAGCCCGTATCCTGCCTTCATGTTTGCCGGCTCCAGCACTCGCCCCCCACGGCCTCCTCCTTCAACACCTCAGAGAGAAAGTAAATACCCTTGACCTCGTCTCGCACGACGCCGGCCTCTTCCTCCACCTTCGATGACCTGTTGCTAAATTACTCCCTTGTTTCCGTGACCTGTTCCTTGCTAGGGGGAAAACTTCCTTACGAACAGTGCCTAAAAGAAAGATGGATTTCAAGTAGTCTGATGCAGTTCGACTTCCTGTGTTAAGTCAGCTTGGAATCTTAGAATATACTGTTGCTGAAGCTTGCAGGTGTGGTATGGGTCTGTATCGACGCTTGGAGGTGTGGTATGGGGCTGTATCGACGCTTGCAGGTGTGGTATGGGGCTGTATCGGCGCTTGCAGATGTGGTATGGGGCTGTATCGACGATTGCAGGTGTGGTATGGGGCTGTATCGACGCTTGGAGGTGTGGTATGGGGCTGTATCGACGCTTGCAGGTGTGGTATGGGGCTGCATCGACGATTGCAGGTGTGTTATGGGGCTGTATCGACGCTTTTGTAATCTGTCCAGTCAGGATGTCACACAACGTGGACAAGAGGCTACGAACGCTGACATGAAAACTTACGCGTGTATGGTATATGTTTGGGACCCTTTCCATGGACCCCTAGCAGCGCCCTCCGACATCCTTCCCTAGGGAATACTAGGAACATTTTCCGTCTGTGGTTCCCGAGCAATGTCCTGGGACATCCTCCTAGCAATGCCCAGGGGACATCCTCCTAGCAATGGCCCAGGGGACATCCTCCTAGCAATGCCCAGGGACATCCTCCTAGCAATGCCTTGGGACATCCTCCTAGCAATGCCCAGGGGACATCCTCCTAGTAATGTCCAGGGACATCCTCCTAGCAATGCCCAGGGACATCCTCCTAGCAATGCCCTGGGACATCCTCCTAGCAATGCCCAGGGACATCCTCCTAGCAATGCCCTGGGACATCCTCCTAGCAATGCCCAGGGACATCCTCCTAGCAATGCCCTGGGACATCCTCCTAGCAATGCCCAAGGGACATCCTCCTAGTAATGTCCAGGGACATCCTCCTAGCAATGCCCAGGGGACATTCTCCTAGCAATGCCCTGGGACATTGGGCATTGGTGGGTGTATTTATGGCAGGTAACTGGAGGTAGTGAATCCCACAATGGTAACCATACCAATTGTAAACAATGTGAACAAGAGCTGGGACACACTCACCAACATATCTGTGGGTGGCCAACGACTTCAGCCCAATTGGAATGAGGTACTCTGAACGGCGTAACTACTCCATACACTCACGAATACTGGAACATATGACCAAATCCAGAATTCTGTGTGTACTGGAAAATATATTCTCATGCTGCTCACCCAGAATTTGCTAGTGCAGGCTTATAGACTCTCATCTCATGCTCCTGTTGTTGTTGTTTAAGATTCGCTACCTGGAACGAAGAGTTCCAAGTAGCACGGGCTATGGCGAGCCCATTCATCTCATGTCTTCTCCTGATTCCATGTGTGACTAACGATCCTGTGCGATGGGGGATATTAGATAAACTAATATAGCTGGTGTTGTTCTATACTCTGTAATCCTCTCATGTAGAGTAAGTTAGCAACACAGTGTTGTGTGGACCTAAGCGTGTTAGTAAGATAACACATCTCACGAGACCAGAGACCTTCTTGGCTTGCTTCGTCGTAATCTCCTTCAGCACCATCTCTTTCATGTTAGAAATATATATATTTATGTATATAGGAAATAAATAATATGTATTTCTTCCATAAAATGTATCTTAAAAGTGAATATGTCCTAACTATTACTGAAAGTTACGAGGGCACTCTTCTGTAACTTGTACAATTATGCAGGATGGGTAAGGCGTCTAGACCATGTACACTATGTACTCTGTACATAGTGTACATGGTTCCCAAGCACAGTCACACCGCAATTCAGGCTAAGTCACCGTAAGTCACACCGTAATTCAGGCTAAGTCACCGTAAGTCACATCGTAATTCAGGCTAAGTCACCGTAAGTCACACCGTAATTCAGGCTAAGTCACCGTAAGTCACACCGTAATTCAGGCTAAGTCACCGTAAGTCACACCGTAATTCAGGCTAAGTCACCGTAAGTCACACCGTAATTCAGGCTAAGTCACCGTAAGTCACATCGTAATTCAGGCTAAGTCACCGTAAGTCACACCGTAATTCAGGCTAAGTCACCGTAAGTCACACCGTAATTCAGGCTAAGTCACCGTAAGTCACACCGTAATTCAGGCTAAGTCACCGTAATTCAGGCTAAGTCACCGTAAGTCACACCGTAATTCAGGCTAAGTCACCGTAAGTCACACCGTAATTCAGGCTAAGTCACCGTAAGTCACACCGTAATTCAGGCCGGTGGTAACAGCAGGGCGCAACAGAAGTGTAGATTATCGCAGACAACACATAAATGGAAGGAAGACTCACCATCTATAAAAGGTTTCCCCGTCAACACACTTCAAATAACTAAGTACCAATGAACAGCCACGACCCAAGTGTCTCGGAGATGACACAAACAGCTTCCTAGTCGCTAACTACCAATTGGAGTCAGACTGTGTCACCGGAGCGAGAGACACCCATCAAAGAAGATGGATTTTGCGAGTGTGTGTGGTGCAATGTTGCTTCTGTATATTACCCCACTTGTCCACCCACACGACCATCCGTCCTATCCACCATCCACGCTCACGACCATCCATCCACACAACCAACCAGCCACCCACACATTGGCTCGTGTCAAGGTCCCCCCCGCTCACCTGCTTCCCCCCCCCCCCACACCCTCCTGCTCCCCCACACCCGTCGCCCCTTACAGGAACACTCACAACACCTGATCGATTGTCACTTCCGTTCACCTGGAGCTCCTCGCTAGGGTGTGTACTCATCTAGTTGTAATCTTCTAGTTGTGCTTGCGGGGGGTTGAGGTTTGGTTCTTTGGTCCCATCTCTCAACCGTCAATCAACTGGTGTACAGGTTCCTGAGTCTACTGGGCTCTATCATATCTACACTTGAAACTGTGTATGGAGTCAGCCTCCACCACATCATTGCCTAATGCATTACATTTATTAACTACACTAAACAAATTCCTTCCAATGTCTCTATAGCTCATTTGGGCACTCAATTTCCACCTGTGTCCCCTAATGCGTGTGCCCTCTTGTGTTAAACTGTTTTCCTCTACCTTATTAATTCCTTTGAGAAACTTGTATGTGGTTCTCATGTCCCCCTAACTCTTCTGTTTTCCAGCGACGTAAAGTTTAACTCCCGAAGACTCTCCTCATAGGTCATGCTCCTCGGTTCGGGCACTAGTCTGGTGGCAAACCTCTGAATCCTCTTTAATTTAGTCTTATGTTTGACGAGATATGGACTCCACGCTGAAGCTGCATACTCCGGGTTTGGTCTGCCATACGTTAGTGCAGCCATCTCCCTCCTGGGTACATATAAATGAACTAGGCTTCTGCCTTGACCAATTAAGACAATTACGGCAGGCGACGTGTCAGGCCAGCCGCCCCACATGGAGTAGTGGTACTCTGTGGAGTAGAGGTACTCTATGAAGTAGAGGTACTCTATGGAGTAGAGGTACTCTATGGAGTAGTGGTACTGTATGGAGTAGAGGTACTCTATGGAGTAGAGGTACTCTATGGAGTAGAGGTACTCTATGGAGTAGAGGTACTCTATGGAGTAGTGGTACTCTATGGAGTAGTGGTACTCTATGAAGTAGTGGTACTCTATGGAGTAGAGGTACTCTATGGAGTAGTGGTACTCTATGGAGTAGTGGTACTCTATGGAGTAGAGGTACTCTATGAAGTAAGAGGACGCCACCCAGCTCCTCGATCCAAAAAAATAAAATAAAAAATCCCAGACCCAAATATAAGACTATCTACAATTATCCTATTTACATATTCTGTTGTCATATAAATGTTAAAAAAAATATGTAATAGGATTAGCAATTCACTAAAATCCAGGAGGTACCCACAATATGCACGCGTAGTCCCGCCAAACACACACCGGAACTACGACTTTGGCGCGGGTTCGATTCCCGCACGAGGCAGAAACAAATGGGCAAAGTTTCTTTCACCCTGAATGCCCCTGTTACCTAGCAGTAAATAGGTACCTGGGAGTTAAGTCAGCTGCTTCCTGGGGGTGGAGGCCTGGTCGAGGACCGGGCCGCGGGGACACTAAAGCCCCGAAATCATCTCAAGATAACCTCAAGATTGGTACAACGTTCGAACAAGTTTATGACACCTCCTAGCCAGTTATAACAACCAATATAGCAAATTGTAACAACGTTCTAATACGTCATAAACACGTTAAGCCAAGATATAACAACTTTATTTCAAGTTGTAACAAGCTGAAAATAGAGACAGTTTCGGTTTGTGTTTCCAGGGATGCCACTTTGGACTTCACCGAAACATGTAAAATGGGATCATACAACTCAATTTCATTCTTTATTATGCACCCCATACCCATCCCGTGGGTGGTGGTGGAAAGGGTTACAGAGGCACATAATGGGTTCAGGAACTGAATCCATAGTTCATTTAGCTAAGCAAGTAACAATGTTTTGAGGCTAGTTATATAATTATTAATGTTACATCCGATCCCCTCGATTGTCATCGCCCTCTCAATACTCCATAATCAACTTGTTGATGAACTAGCAAAGGCAATGCACGATGCAACACGCTTCACATAATATATATTTCTCCATATTACACCAAAAGTTGTCTTAAAGTCCCCCATTACCCAAAGCTTTGTTGCGAAACGGAAAATCGTGATCCCCAGGGTCGAACCCTCCCCAACCCCCAGGGTCGAATCTCCCCCCAATCCCCACCCTGACCCCAGGGTCGACTCCCATACCAAGGATGCAACCCACGCACAAGCTGACTATAACTCCTGGATACCTATTTACCGCTAGTGAACAGAGGCATTAGGAGATAGGAAACACGCCCAACCATTTCTGTCCCGCTTGGTATTCGAAGCCGGAATTCTTGTTTGTGAGTCGACAAGTGTACAAACGGTTCACTTAACGCGAATTTTGGACCTGAAAAGATATGTAATACTATGAGTTATATTATTATTATTCATATTTTTATTACAAAAAAGTAATAATTAGTAATTAATTACATTTTAGTAGTAAAAATATTAATAAAACAATATTTTATATAATCATTTTCATTAATACATTTACAACAAATCCATAGAATTTCTACAATAACAGTAGACACAGCGCCACCGTATAGAGCTGCGGTGTCCGAGTGGTTAAGGAGATGGACTTGAAATCCATTGGGCTCTGCCCGCACAGGTTCGAATCCTGTCCGCAGCGACATATACGTTTTTGCTGTTTACTTAAAGACGACGTCAGAGGAGAGTGCGTGGCGGCGTCCGACTAAGTGAAGCGCATTGCGCAATGGGGATTAGTCCTTTGTAAGGTAAATTGTGTGTCAAGTAGCCTCGTTAGTGGTGACATTATGGCGGCCTGCGTAGTGAGGGAGATTGTCTGATGGCGTCTTGCTGCCTGTCTGTATCCTTCTCCCCCCCCCCCACCCGTCAGTACCCTTCTACACCCCCCCACCTACCCGTCTGTACCCTTCTACACCCCCCCCCACCAGTCTGTACCCTTCTACACCCCCCCCTCCCGTCTGTACCCTTCTACACCCCCCCCTCCCGTCTGTACCCTTCTACACCCCCCCCACCCGTCTGTACCCGTCTCCCCCCCCCACCCGTCTGTACCCGTCTCCCCCCCCACCCGTCTGTACCCGTCTCCCCCCCCACCCGTCTGTACCCTTCTACCCCCCCACCCGTCTGTACCCTTCTACACCCCCCCCCCACCCGTCTGTACCCGTCTCCCCCCCCCACCCGTCTGTACCCGTCTCCCCCCCCCCACCCGTCTGTACCCGTCTCCCCCCCCCACCCGTCTGTACCCGTCTCCCCCCCCACCCGTCTGTACCCTTCTACACCCCCCCCACCCGTCTGTACCCGTCTCCCCCCCCCACCCGTCTGTACCCGTCTCCCCCCCCACCCGTCTGTACCCGTCTCCCCCCCCACCCGTCTGTACCCTTCTACCCCCCCACCCGTCTGTACCCTTCTACACCCCCCCCCCCACCCGTCTGTACCCGTCTCCCCCCCCCCCACCCGTCTGTACCCGTCTCCCCCCCCCACCCGTCTGTACCCGTCTCCCCCCCCCACCCGTCTGTACCCGTCTCCCCCCCCCACCCGTCTGTACCCTTCTACATCCCCCCCCACCCGTCTGTACCCTTCTACACCCCCCCCCACCCGTCTGTACCCTTCTACATCCCCCCCACCCGTCTGTACCCTTCTACACCCCCCCCCACCCGTCTGTACCCTTCTACATCCCCCCCCACCCGTCTGTACCCTTCTACACCCCCCCACCCGTCTGTACCCTTCTACACCCCCCCACCCGTCTGTACCCTTCTACACCCCCCCCCACCCGTCTGTACCCTTCTACACCCCCCCACCCGTCTGTACCCGTCTCTCCCCCCCCCACCCGTCTGTACCCGTCTCCCCCCCCCACCCGTCTGTACCCGTCTCAGACATGCTAAACATACTCTACACACACACATTCACTCGTGTTATTTACATTCATCAGGTCTTCAATACCAACCTTTCGTAAATAGATGAAATAGAGCCCACAAACCCACAATAATATTTATTTATTTATTTATTTATTTATTTATTTATTTATTTATTTATTTATTTATTTACTTATTTATACAAGAGTTGTTACATTCTTGTACAGCCGCTAGTACGTTGTGGTGTTTCGGGCCAGACCTTACTCCCATGTTCCCTGGAATACGACCCGCCAAATCGTTTAACAACCAGGGGCCAGATTCACGAAGCAGTTACGCAAGCACTTACGAACCTGTTCATCTTTCCTCAATCTTTGGCGGCTTTGTTTACAATTATTAAACAGTTAGTGAGCTCCGAAGCACCAGGAGGCTGTTTATAACAATAACAACAGTTTACTGGGAAGTTTTCATGCTTGTAAACTGTTTAATAATTGTAACCAAAGCTGTCAAAGATTGAGGAAAGATGTGTAGGTTCTTAAGTGCATACGTAACTGCTTCGTGAATCTGGCCCCAGGTACCCATTCTACTGTTGGGTTAAACTGTTTGGTTTACTGTTTGGGTTAACAGTTTGTCTACTGTTTGAGTTATAATAGAGCCCTTAAACCCATAATAATAGAGCCCATAAACATCACACTAAGAGAGTGACTACATATAAGCAAAAATAAATTGCATATATTGCCTTATATTAAATTGTGTAACTATATACACAAGGCTGTTAATGGCTTAGCTAAATGAATTATGGGGTTCAGTTCCTGAACCCCCATTATATATGACTCTGGAACCCTTTCCTCCACCCCCCATTGGGATGGGGTATAGGGTTGTATAATATATGACTTAAATCACTTTAAATTCTGTAATTCAGTCACTTGTTTCGTGCCTGTATTAATTAATTTAATTTATTTTATTAAAGACTTGCTGGAAATACTGTGATAAAAAATAAATTAATTTTATTAATTAATAAAAGCTATGCGACCACTCTGTACCCAGATCAACCTGATACCTGATCAACCAGGCTGTGACTTATACGTCAGGCTGCGAGCAGCCGCGTCCCACAGCCTGGTTGACCAGTCCAGCAACCAGGAGGCCCTGGTCACCGGGCCGCGGGGACGCTAAGCCCCGAAATCATCTCAAGGTAACCTCTAGGTAACCCAGTCCCTATGTATAGGCCTACCTTGCGGTGACCTTGCGATGATTTCGGGGCTCAGCGTCCCCGCGGCCCGGTCCTATAGCATTCCCTCCAAAATAGACATCTGTGCATCTTTTTTTTTTTTTTTTTTACAGGTGCTGGCCTGAGGAACGTGGTAAGAGGTAAGGTTTAAGGTAAGATTAAGAGGTAAGGTTTAAGGTAAGATTAAGAGGTAAGGTTTAAGGTAAGATTAAGAGGTAAGAGGTAAGGTTTAAGGTAAGATTAAGAGGTAAGAGGTAAGGTTTAAGGTAAGATTAAGAGGTAAGAGGTAAGGTTTAAGGTAAGATTAAGAGATAAGAGGCAAGGTTTAAGGTAAGAGGTAAGGTTTAAGGTAAGATTAAGAGGTAAGAGGTAAGGTTTAAGGTAAGATTAAGAGGTAAGAGGTAAGGTTTAAGGTAAGATTAAGAGGTAAGAGGTAAGGTTTAAGGTAAGATTAAGAGGTAAGAGGTAAGGTTTAAGGTAAGATTAAGAGGTAAGAGGTAAGGTTTAAGGTAAGATTAAGAGGTAAGAGGTAAGGTTTAAGGTAAGATTAAGAGGTAAGAGGTAAGGTTTAAGGTAAGATTAAGAGGTAAGAGGTAAGGTTTAAGGTAAGATTAAGAGGTAAGAGGTAAGGTTTAAGGTAAGATTAAGAGGTAAGAGGTAAGGTTTAAGGTAAGATTAAGAGGTAAGAGGTAAGGTTTAAGGTAAGATTAAGAGGTAAGAGGTAAGGTTTAAGGTAAGATTAAGAGGTAAGAGGTAAGGTTTAAGGTAAGATTAAGAGGTAAGAGGTAAGGTTTAAGGTAAGATTAAGAGGTAAGAGGTAAGGTTTAAGGTAAGATTAAGAGGTAAGAGGTAAGGTTTAAGGTAAGATTAAGAGGTAAGAGGTAAGGTTTAAGGTAAGATTAAGAGGTAAGAGGTAAGGTTTAAGGTAAGATTAAGAGGTAAGAGGTAAGGTTTAAGGTAAGATTAAGAGGTAAGAGGTAAGGTTTAAGGTAAGATTAAGAGGTAAGAGGTAAGGTTTAAGGTAAGATTAAGAGGTAAGAGGTAAGGTTTAAGGTAAGATTAAGAGGTAAGAGGTAAGGTTTAAGGTAAGATTAAGAGGTAAGAGGTAAGGTTTAAGGTAAGATTAAGAGGTAAGAGGTAAGGTTTAAGGTAAGATTAAGAGGTAAGAGGTAAGGTTTAAGGAACTTGTCTCGGTATTTTGAACTTCCTTGATGCATTGTTTTCCCAATTACTTCGTTTAATATAATTTTTACCCAATAGAAATGTAATTATATATAAATAAATGAAGCATTTGGGTTAATTTGAGAGAGAGAGAGAGAGAGAGAGAGAGAGAGAGAGAGAGAGAGAGAGAGAGAGAGAGAGAGGGAGAGGGAGAGGGAGAGGGAGAGAGAGGGAGAGGGAGAGACAGAGAGAGAGACAGAAAGTGAAAGAGAAAACAGCGCAAAATACCATATCAAAATATATTCAGCAACAGAGAGAATGGATGGCGTCAGCTACTCAGCAAGGGGAGACTATCATAAACAAGTCAGACGTCCAACCCTCACACAGTAATGTCATGCAAATCCTGCAATTTTGATGAGCTGGAACATAGCAGGCACTTTGCAAGTATTGACATGCACGTGTCAAGCCTTTGACAGGTACGTGTCAAGCTTTTGACAAGTAAGAAGAGAGGCTTTGACCAATAGGTTGCGCGATTTTGACGGGTTGCCTAGTTAGCAACGGCCTAGTTATAGGTACAGAGGAGACAGGTAGGTAAGGAAGGAGGTACATTGAGGTAAGGTAGGAGCTACAGTGAAGTAAGGTAGGAGCTACAGGAAGGTAAGTGCAAAGGAAGAGAAAGTTTTGAAAGGTTTCGGGGATGGGAGAGAGAGAGAGAAAGCAAGATGCTGGAGGGATGGGAGAGAGAGAGAGAAAGCAAGATGCTGGAGGGAAAGGAGAAACTAGCTTAAGTAGTGGAGAAGGAAAAGATAGAACCGGGAGAGTGGGTACACCTTACCCAGTACCACCAGTACCTGTACTGTCATACCCAGTACCAGCACCAGTAACGTCATACTGAGTACCAGTAGCACCAGTTCTGTTATACCCAGTACCACCACCTGCACCTGCATTACCACAACCACCACCACCACCTGCACCACTACCATCACCACAACCACCACCACCACCTGCACCTGTATCACCCCCACCACCACCTGCACCACCACCACCACCACCACCACCACCACCACCACTAGGACCACCGTCGGTGTAACATTAAATTCGCAACCTGATCGGGAAGCCAGAGGAAGCTCCCTAGACCAGGTCCCGGATATTGGTCCCTGCAACACTCACAGGCGCGTCATGCCTTGTATGATCTAGGTCGACCACACACACCACCTACACTACCACCATACACTACCACCATACACTACCACCATACACTACCACCATACACCACCACCATACACTACCACCATACACTACCACCATACACTACCACCATACACTACCACCATACACTACCACCACACACTACCACCATACACCACCACCATACACTACCACCATACACTACCACCATACACTACCAGCCACCAGCTACACTACCACCATACACTACCACACACCAGCTACACTACCACCATACACTACCACCATACACTACCACCATACACTACCAGCCACCAGCTACACTACCACCATACACTACCACACACCAGCTACACTACCACCATACACTACCACCATACACTACCACCATACACTACCACCATACACTACCACCATACACTACCACCATACACTACCAGCCACCAGCTACACTACCAGACACACCAGCTACCAGCTACACTACCACCATACACTACCAGACACACCAGCTACACTACCACCACACACCAGCTACACCACCACCACACACCAGCTACACTACCACCACACACCAGCTACACTACCACCACACACCAGCTACACTACCACCACACACCAGCTACACCACCACCACACACCAGCAACACTACCACCACACACCAGCTACACTACCACCATACACCAGCTACACTACCAACATACGCTAGCTACACTACCACCATACACCACCACACACCAGCTACACTACCACCATACACCACCACACACCAGCTACACTACCACCATACACTACCACACACCAGCTACACTACCACCATACACTACCAGCCACCAGCTACACTACCACCATACACTACCACACACCACCTACACTACCACCATACACTACCACACACCAGCTACACTACCACCATACACTACCAGCCACCAGCTACACTACCACCATACACTACCACACACCAGCTACACTACCACCATACACTACCACACACCAGCTACACTACCACCATACACTACCAGCCACCAGCTACACTACCACCATACACTACCACCATACACTACCACAATACACTACCAGCCACCAGCTACACTACCACCATACACTACCAGATACCAGCTACACTACCACAATACACTACCAGATACCAGCTACACTACCACCATACACCACCACACACCAGCTACACTACCACCATACACCACCACACACCAGCTACACTACCACCATACACCACCACACACCAGCTACACTACCACCATACACCACCACACACAAGCTACACTACCACCATACACCACCACACACCAGCTACACTACCACCATACACCACCACACACCAGCTACACTACCACCATACACTACCACACACCAGCTACACTACCACCATACACTACCACACACCAGCTACACTACCACCATACACCACCACACACAAGCTACACTACCACCATACACCACCACACACCAGCTACACTACCACCATACACTACCACACACCAGCTACACTACCACACACCAGCTACACTACCACCATACACCACCACACACCAGCTACACCACCACACACAAGCTACACTACCACCATACACCACCACCACCAGCTACACTACCACCAGTCCTATAACCTCCCCCCCCCCCTAGGTTATCACTATCACTCCAGGTATTTAAAGTCGAAGTTTCTGGAGACTTGCCAACTTGAGAGTCCGGCTCTTGTCCCTGTAAACTTGACCTGTAAGATTGTGTGTGTACTCAGCAAGTTGTGCTTGCGGGGGTTGAGCTTCGGCTCTTTGATCCCGCCTCTCAACCGTCAATCTACTTGTGTACAGATTCCTGAGCCTACTGGGCTCTATCATATCTACATTTGATACTGTGTATGGAGTCAGCCTCCACCACATCACATCCTAGTGCATTCCATTTACTAACTACTCTGGCACTGAAAAAGTTCTTTCTAATGTCTAATGTGGCTCATTTGGGTACTCAGCTTCCACCTGTGTCCCCTTGTGAGTGTACCACCCGTGTTAAATTATCCATCTTTGTCTACCCTGTCAACTCCCCTGAGAATTTTGTATGTGGTGATCATGTCTCCCAGAGCTATTCTGTCTTCCAGCGACATGAGGTGCAGTTCACGCAGCCTTTCCTCATAACTCATGCCTCTTAGTTCTGGGACTAGCTTAGCATACCTCTGAACTTTTTCCAGCTTCGTCTTGTGCTTGACAAGGTACGGGCTCTACGCTGGGGCCGCATAATCCAGGATTGGTCTTACATACGTGGTAAGTGGTATACAATATTCTGAAGGATTCCTTACTCACGTTTCTGCAGGCAGTTCTGATGTTAGCCAGCCTCCCATACGCCGCCGATGTGGGCTTCAAGAGACAGGTTTGGTGTGATATCAACTCCTAGATTTTTCTCTCTGTCCGTTTCATGAAGGACTTCATCTCCCACTCGGTAACCAGTGTCTGACCTCCTATTTCCTCCGCCTAGTTTCATTACCTTACCTTTACTTGGGTTGAACTTTAGTAGCCATTTGTTGGACCATTCCTTCAGTCTGTGTAGGACATCTTGTAGCCTCATACTATCTTCTTCCGTCTTAATCCTCCTCATAATTTTTGCATCATCAGCAAACAATGAGAGGAACGAGTATATTCTCTCTGGGAGATCATTTACATATATCAGAAACTATAGATCCAAGGACTGATCCCTGTGGGACTTGACTGGTGACGTCTCGCCACTACGAGACCTCACCGCCTCACAGTGACTCGCTATCTTCTATTGCTTAGGTACTCCCTTATCCAGAGTAGTACCTTCCCTTTCACTCCTGCCTGCATCTCTAGCTTGAGCACTAATCTCTTGTCTGGTACTGTGTCAAAGGCTTTCTGGCCATCCAAAAATATACAGTCTGCCCAGCCCTTTCTATCTTGCCTGATTTTTGTTGCCTGGTCATAGAACTCAATTAATCCTGTGAGGCATGATTTGCCATCCCTGAACCCATGCTGATGTGTTAAAAAGTTCTTTCGCTCCAGATGTTCTACAAGCTTTTTTTCGCAAAAATCTTTCTCCGTCAGCTTGCATGGTATGCAGGTTAAGGACACTGGCTTGTAATTCAGTGCCTCCTGTCTATCCCCCTTCTTGTATATCGGGACTACACTAACTGTCTTCCAAATTTTGGGCAGTTCCCCTGTTACCAGTGATTTGTTGTACACCATAGAGAGTGGCAAGCACGGAGCTTCTGCTTCTTTCTTTAGCATGATGTGTGCGTGTGCGTGTGTGTGTGGGTGCTTGTGCGTGCGTGCGTGCGTGTGTTTAATGCATGATGAAGCACCCCGATAGGTCACCGCCGAAGGCATAACCTGGAGACAAAGCCATGCAGGAGAAAACACAGTTGTGTTCCCAGCCGTGGTCTCTCCAAGCGACACAGTGGTCTCGGTGTCTCGGTGTCTCGGTCTCTCTCGGTCTCTCTTGGTCTCTCTCTCGGTCTCTCTCTCTCTCTCGGTCTCTCTCTCTCGGTCTCTCTCGGTCTCTCTCTCGGTCTCTCTCTCGGTCTCTCTCTCGGTCTCTCTCTCTCTCTCTCTCTCTCTCTCTCTCTCTCTCTCTCTCTCTCTCTAGAAACCTAGGTTTCAAAAAACGAGGAACAGACAAGAATGAATCAAATTTCGGTTTCCAGGACTCCCTAGAGAGATGAGTGCTTCACCAGCTTAAGTAAGACTCACGTTCCTATCACCATCTCTAAATTGAATGATTTATCAGTCCAGACTTTCGACAAGACATGGTTGGGCTGGGTGACTGGATCAGACTTGGAGGCAGGATCAGACTGGGAGGCAGGATCAGACTGGGAGGAAGGACCAGACTGGGAGGCAGGATCAGACTGGGAGGCAGGATCAGACTGGGAGGCAGGATGAGACTGGGAGGAAGGATCAGACTGGGAGGCAGGATGAGACTGGGAGGCAGGATGAGACTGGGAGGCAGGATGAGACTGGGAGGCAGGATGAGACTGGGAGGCAGGATGAGACTGGGAGGCAGGATGAGACTGGGAGGCAGGATCAGACTGGGAGACTGGATCAGACTGGGAGACTGGATCAGACTGGGAGGCAGGATCAGACTGGGAGGCAGGATCAGACTGGGAGGCAGGATCAGACTGGGAGACTGGATCAGACTGGGACAGACTGGGAGGCAGGATCAGACTGGGAGACTGGATCAGACTAGGAGGCAGGATCAGACTGGGAGGCAGGATCAGACTGGGAGGTAGGATCAGACTGGGAGACTGGATCAGACTGGATCAGACTGGGAGACCGGTGATGCAAGCGGACAAAAACCTCACATCCGCTTCACGAATCTCGTACAGTCACGGTTCACTGTTCAAAATGACTGTTCATTCTCACACCGGCTCTGTTAAGTCACAGTACTGAGATAAAGGAAACTTTCTCATTAATGGTTGATCTCTAACACCTGCTGGGGAGTTCTCGTG
>NC_091243.1:4680014-4725014 GCF_040958095.1 Procambarus clarkii | reverse complement strand
GGGGGGCATCATCTTTTACATATCAGGGGGGGCATCATCTTTTACATATCAGGGGGCATCATCTTTTACATATCAGGGGGCATCATCTTTTACATATCAGGGGGCATCATCTAACAATAGTACCGTGAGAAGGAAGCCGAGGAAATGGGCTGGAGAAAAGGTCTGTGAATCTGCACATTGGTACAATGCAGTTGACATCCGCAATCATTATGAACGAGAAAGAGGTGGCCGAGCGAGGATTTTTTTTTATGCAGGTGTGGGGAAAGATGGAGAGAGAGGGAAGATGTGGCGGGGAGGGATAGAGAGAGGGAAGATATGATGGGAAGGGATAGAGAGAGGGAAGGTGTGATGGGAAGGGATAGAGAGAGGGAAGGTGTGATGGGAAGGGATAGAGAGAGGGAAGGTGTGGCGGGGAGGGATAGAGAGAGGGAAGGTGTTATAGGGAAGAGGATTCTTGTATTTCAAAGGAATACATTTACATCACATCCAAGACGCCTTAAGAAATAAACTTTACAAAGACAGAAAAAGGAACATGCGTTTAGGAAAGAGTAGAGTTGGGAGGAGGAGATACAGAATACACAGAGGAAGAGAGAGGGAAGCGACGAAATCTCAAGTCGATTGAGAATGGTCCAGGACGGACCGAAACGTCGTCGTCCCTTCAATTTCTAGTGTGTGGTCTGGTCTACACAGAGGAAAATGTCAACTCTCGTCCCAACGTAGAAGGTGAAATTATAAATGTAGTCGATAAGAGAGAGCTTATCGACTCATTATCGAGATCACTACTTATCGAGCTCACCACTTCCATCACCAACAATAGCCCTTAACAACAGTCACAGTGCGAACCACCTTATGCAACACTCAACCATAGCAGAGGTCCAGACAACAATAAGAGGTTTAAAGGACACGGAGCCGGGCCTTAGCAAAATAAACTAATTAGTATTAACTAACCTCACAGCGATTGCAATCTATCAATATCCAACTAATATTAAATGCAGCCATTACAACAACATCATTAACCCACATGCTTCAAAAAATACCCCTATCAGGTTAATTCCTAAGCCGGGAAAGCCCCCCCCCCCCCAACTCAAACATAAATTTATAGACCAATTTTCCCCTCTCGAGGGGATTTTTAATATAATAATATAACCAGGGTTAATTTTCCCAAACGAATAATCAACCACAGACCAAAAACTGTACCGGTAACCCTGGATACCAGTACGGCAGATTATGGAGTCAAGGTCCTCGAAAAAATGTATTTTTTTTTTCGAGTCTGGGTACTAAAAAATGCAGTGAATACGTATGTAATTGTGCATTCTGCCTCAACGGCTGTATTAACTCAGCGCTTAATTAATGATTTTTTTTTTATGGAAGTTGGGTGGGAAGGAATTTAGGAGTCGGACCACACACTAGAAGGTGAAGGGACGACGACGTTTCGGTCCGTCCTGGACCAGTCTCGAGTCGATTGTGATGATGAAGTATTTTAGCCACGTTATTGTGACTCATCGCCTGCAATTTAAGAGTCACTTCCTAAAGTTGACGCTTTGAAACCCTCCCTTCCCCCCCTCAAAAAAAAAAAAAAAAATTTAACTCTATTTTTTTTTTGAGATATATACAAGAGTTGTTACATTCTTGTACTGCCACTAGTACGCGTAGCGTTTCGGACAAGTCCTTAATCCTATGGTCCCTGGAATACGATCCCCTGCCGTGAAGAATCGTTTTTTCATCCAAGTACACATTTTACTGTTGCGTTAAACAGAGGCTACAGTTAAGGAATTGCGCCCAGTAAATCCTCCCCGGCCAGGATACGAACCCATGACATAGCGCTCGCGGAACGCCAGGCGAGTGTCTTACCACTACGCCACGGAGACTGTAAAGAGATTTGGAGTCACTCTTTGCATAGCTTCAATTACAGACACGATAGAGGTACGGGAGATGCTTGGCTTAGGATGGCTTAGCTTAGCTTAAGAGTGAATAAGCTTAGGAACCCGTACACCGATAGACTAAACGAACGCCTGAACCAGCAAACACATCAAGCAAGGAAGAAGAATCACATTATCTTGTCATTATAACAGTGACCAAGAGTACAGACGACTTTTATGTAATCGAGAGTATAATGATTCAATTAACCTGACGTTGTGCATGCCGGCCGTGTACCACTCTAAATTCTGGCCATGGGGCTACAGACGGTTCTCCTAACTCGGCTCCCGCCACCAGAATACGCTTATCTGCGAGGTGGCGACACAGTCCGTCCTCCGAAGGATTCCCAACTATAAAAAAAAACGGTGAATTTAAAGTGTCCTATCCTAACCTATCAGAGGAGCCAAAACAGAAAACGGGACAGTACGTCACTTTCGCCAGCCCCCTTCCATTTTCAAATACGATTTTTTTTTGTCTTATGTAACGCATACGAGCGGAGGACAGGTTGTAGGAGGACAGGTTGTAGGAGGACAGGTTGTAGGAGGACAGGTTATAGGAGGACAGGTTGTAGGAGGACAGGTTGTAGGAGGACAGGTTGTAGGAGGACAGGTTGTAGGAGGACAGGTTAGGAGGACAGGTTAGGAGGACAGGTTGTAGGAGGACAGGTTGTAGGAGGAGAGGTTAGGAGGACAGGTTGTAGGAGGACAGGTTGTAGTAAGACAGGTTGTAGGACAGGTTGTAGGAGGACAGGTTGTAGGAGGACAGGTTGTTGGAGGACAGGTTGAAGGAAGACAGGTTGTAGGAGGACAGGTTGAAGGAAGACAGGTTGTTGGAGGACAGGTTGCAGGAGAACAGGTTGTAGGAGGACAGGTTGTAGAAAGACAGGTTGTAGGAGGACAGGTTGCAGGAAGACAGGTTGTAGGAGAACAGTCGGAGAAGGACTGACACATCCTCCCTTGTGTCAGTGTGTAGTGCTTAGACAACTCAGGGACAACCAGGGACAACTCAGGGACAACCAGGGACAACTCAGGGACAACCAGGGTCAACCAGGGACAACCAGGGACAACCAGGGACAACTCAGGGCCCCAAGGCTGAGGTTCAGGGCTCTCCTTCAGATTCCCCGTCATCGCCAAGGCTGCGACAAGACTCGATCCGGAGACCACAATAAGAATGAACATTCCGATCGTTCAACCCATAGCAATTTATCATCGACAACAGCTGAGGCGAGACACACGCACGCGCACAGCGGCCATAAGTGGTACTTGCCTATCAGGGACTTGCCTATCAGGGACTTGCCTATCAGGGACTTGCCTATCAGGGACTTGCCTATCAGGGACTTGCCTATCAGGGACTACGGGGAAGATAGGGCCAGTTGCAGACGATGAGTCACAATAACGTGGCTGAAGTATGTTGACCAGACCACATACTAGAAGGTGAAGGGACGACGACGTTTCGGTCTGTCCTGGACCATTCTCAAGTCGATTGTGAGAATGGTCCAGGACGGACCGAAACGTCGTCGTCCCTTCACCTTCTAGTGTGTGGTCTAGTCAACATAGGTCCAGTTGTTTATGTCCCGTCAGCCTCGTGCATGCCACGTGTCGACCACTCGTAGGAACGAGTATTTCCTTATATTTCTTCCATTTCTTTGCGTATCCGGCTCCCGCTTGCGTCCTCTTGTCCTAAATCATGGAGGTCGTGATTTTTGGAGTCGTATTAGAGGGGCTAACGAGCCTATGAGAGCATATAACGAGCGGCAGTGTCAGTAACTGGTGAAGTGATGGTTAACGAAACAAAATTCTTCGGAATTTCGCTGTATTGAAACACACACACACACGCGCGTGGCCTCTCTTTCTCAATTACCCTCCCGCCTGCCCTCTCTCAACCTTTCTCCCTCCCTCTCTCCCTCAATTCCCTCTCCTTTCTTTCTTTCTTCCACCTCCATACCCTCCCTCCCCTTCCTCTCCTTTGCATCATCAGCAAACATTGAGAGGAACGAGTCTATACCCTCTGAGAGATCATTTACATATATCAGAAACAGTAGAGGTCCAAGGACTGAACCCTGAGGGACTCCACTTGTGACGCCTCGCCAGTCTGAGACCTCACCCCCTCTCAGTGACTCGCTGTCTTCTGTTACTTAGGTACTACCTTATCCAATGGAGTACCTTCCCTTTCACTCCTGCCTGCATCTCCAGCTTGTGCACTAGTCTCTGGTGTGGTACTGTGTCAAAGGCTTTCTGGCAATCAAAAAATATGCAGTCTGCCCACCCCTCTCTTTTTTGTCTGATTCGCTTCGCAGTTCACATGTTTGGCAGTTCGCATGTTTGTCAACCTTGCACATGCTGCTGATAATATCGCTTTGATGTGGGCTTCAGGAGACAGGTTCAGTGTGAGAAATATTAACCCCGAGGTCTTTTTCCCTTTCTTTGTAAGAGGACAGGTTGAGGATACCTACATGTAGTGGAATATATACATTCTGTACACAAAGTTAGTCTTGCCTATTAAATTAATCTTCTAATAAAGACGAGGACACACATATCCCAGCTAGCCAGCCTCTGCCTCCCCCCACACCACCATAACCAGCACGCAAGTGTGTGTGTGTGTGTGTGTACTCACCTAATTGTACTCACCTAATTGTGCTTGCGCGGGTTGAGCTCTGGCTCTTTCGTCCCGCCTCTCAACTGTCAATCAACAGGTTTACAGATTCCTGAGCCTACTGGGCTTTATCATATCTACATTTGAAACTGTGTATGGAATCAGCCTCCACCACATCACTTCCTAGTGCATTCCATCCGTTAACTACTCTGACACTGAAAAAGTTCTTTCTAATGTCTCTGTGGCTCATTTGGTACTCAGCTTCCACCTGTGTCCCCTTGTTCGCGTCGTTCGTGTGTGTGTGTGTGTGTGTGTGTGTGTGTGTGTGTGTGTGTGTGTGTGTGTGTGTGTGTGTGTGTGTGTGTGTGTGTGTGTGTGTGTGTGTATATTGGGGGGGGGGGCTGTGTAACCCCCTCCCCGACACCGCGTCCTAACATTCCGGTCGATGTAACCCCCGAGACATTAGCCTCACCAGACAGACCCAATCAGCTCAACCACGCAATAACTTCTATAAAGGACATCGCGGAATGCCAAACGCGTTACAGGAATATTTATAGTTTCCAAATATCTCACCTATGTACTCGGAGCTCTATTACTCCGGACCAACACGTCGGGGGGGGGGGGGGGGGGGGAAGAGAGTTATTGACGGATACAAGAATTAAATAACGCAGCGGGGCCCCCCCAAAATTATTTATGTTCCTTTGCAAGAACATTACATGCAAGATGGTGCAAACTTGGCACGAAGGATAGGTTATTCAATTTAGTCATTAGGGTTTTAAACTGTTGTTGTGTAGCCGGCCAGCCGGCCAGCCAGCCCGGCCGGCCAGCCAGCCCGGCCGGCCAGCCAGCCCGGCCGGCCAGCCAGCCCGGCCGGCCTGTCAGCCAGACGGTATCATCAGCCATCTTCAACCCCGGCTGTACAGCCGGCTAGTTAACCACAGCATCCAGCCAGCCAGCTGGTCAGTAAGCCAGCCAGCCAGCCACAACAATCAGTCAGTAAGCCAGCCAGCCACACCAACCAGACAGCCAGCCACACCAACCAGCCAGCCAGCCAGCCAGCTACACCAGCCAGCCAGCCAGCCAGCCAGCCACACCAACCAGACAGCCAGCCACAGCAAGCAGACAGCCAGCCAGCCACAGCAAGCAGACAGCCAGCCAGCCAGCCAGCCACACCAACCAGACAGCCAGCCACACCAACCAGACAGCCAGCCACACCAACCAGACAGCCAGCCACAGCAAGCAGACAGCCAGCCAGCCAGCCAGCCACACCAACCAGCCAGCCAGCCACACCAACCAGCCAGCCAGCCACACCAACCAGTCAGCCAGCCACACCAACCAGCCAGCCAGCCAGCCACACCAACCAGCCAGCCAGCCACACCAACCAGCCAGCCAGCCAGCCACACCAACCAGCCAGCCAGCCACACCAACCAGACAGCCAGCCACACCAACCAGCCAGCCAGCCACACCAACCAGCCAGCCAGCCAGCCACACCAACCAGCCAGCCAGCCACACCAACCAGACAGCCAGCCACAGCAAGCAGACAGCCAGCCAGCCAGCCAGCCACACCAACCAGCCAGCCAGCCACAGCAAGCAGACAGCCAGCCACAAAAACCAGCCAACCAGCCACACCAACCAGACAGCCAGCCACACCAACCAGACAGCCAGCCACACCAACCAGCCAGCCAGCCACACCAACCAGACAGCCAGCCAGCCAGCCAGCCAGACACACCAACCAGACAGCCAGCCAGCCAGCCACACCAACCAGACAGCCAGCCAGCCAGCCAGCCAGCCAGCCAGCCAGACACACCAACCAGACAGCCAGCCACACCAACCAGACAGCCAGCCACACCAACGAGACAGCCAGCCAGCCAGCCACACCAACCAGACAGCCAGCCAGCCAGACACACCAACCAGACAGCCAGCCACACCAACCAGACAGCCAGCCAGCCAGCCAGCCAGACACACCAACCAGACAGCCAGCCACACCAACCAGCCAGCCAGCCACACCAACCAGACAGCCAGCCAGCCAGCCAGCCACACCAACCAGACAGCCAGCCAGCCAGACACACCAACCAGACAGCCAGCCACACCAACCAGACAGCCAGCCAGCCAGCCAGACACACCAACCAGACAGCCAGCCACACCAACCAGCCAGCCAGCCACACCAACCAGACAGCCAGCCAGCCAGCCACACCAAGCAGACAGCCAGCCAAAGGAATCATCAAGGAACCTGTCCAAGGTTAAGGACCGGCTTGCGGCGGGCTGGGCTCGAGGGTCAGCCCACTGAAGGCCAGACGGGGAAAACGCCACATCCGCTTCACCGGACAAACCCAATCAACGAGTCATTACCTAAACAACTTTGGTTAAAAATAAAAAGAGAGAAAGAATCTCGCAGGAAAACACATATACACAGATATAATATAAATAACTCAAACTTAAATCATTTAAAAAAAATAACTTGGTGTGAAGAGACGCTGGCAACGATGGCCGTGTTGGGGGGGGGGAGGGGTGTTGGGGGGGCGTGTGCTTGTCGCATGCAGAACCTGTTAGCAGAGGCAGGGGTAGGAAGGAGCGTGCCTGGACCCACAGACAACTGGCAAGCACAAGCCAACAAGTGCATTTCCCTTCCCTCCCCCCCCCGCCCCATCTTCCTCATCCCCCTCCCCGCTCCCCATCTTCCTCATCCCCCTCCCCGCTCCCTACTATCCTCAACAATCCCCTCCTCCAGCCTAGCCGGGGCCTCGGGCACACAGGAACTGGTCGTGAATGCCGGCACACCGAATTATACTGACTGATCCTGTTGGTGGTGGCGCTGGCGTCGTCTGGTGGCGCTGGCGTCGTCTGGTGGCGCTGGCGTCGTCTGGTGGCGCTGGCGTCGTCTGGTGGCGCTAGCGTCGTCTGGTGGCGCTGGCGTCGGCTGGTGCGTTTAGTGGCGCTGGCGTCGGCTGGTGCGACTGGTGGCGTTGGCGTCGTCTGGTGCGTCTGGTGGCGCTGGCGTCGTCTGGTGGTGCTGGCGTCGTCTGGTGGCGCTGGCGTCGTCTGGTGCGTCTGGTGGCGCTGACGTCGTCTGGTGGCGCTGGCGTCGTCTGGTGGCGCTGGCGTCGTCTGGTGGCGCTGGCGTCGTATGGTGCGTATGGTGGCGCTGGCGTCGTCTGGTGGCGCTGGCGTCGTCTGGTGGCGCTGGCGTCGTCTGGTGGCGCTGGCGTCGTATGGTGCGTATGGTGGCGCTGGCGTCGTCTGGTGGCGCTGGCGTCGTCTGGTGGCGCTGGCGTCGTCTGGTGGCGCTGGCGTCGTCTGGTGCGTCTGGTGGCGCTGGCGTCGTCTGGTGCGTCTGGTGGCGCTGGCGTCGTCTGGTGCGTCTGGTGGCGCTGGCGTCGTCTGGTGCGTCTGGTGGCGCTGGCGTCGTCGGCAAAGTCTGGTGGCGCTGGCGTCGTCGGCCGAATCTGGTGGCGCTGGCGTCGTCTGGTGCGTCTGGTGGCGCTGGCGTCGTCGGCCGAGTCTGGTGGCGCTGGCGTCGTCGGCCGAGTCTGGTGGCGCTGGCGTCGTCGGCCGAGTCTGGTGGCGCTGGCGTCGTCGGCCGAGTCTGGTGGCGCTGGCGTCGTCGGCCGAGTCTGGTGGCGCTGGCGTCGTCGGCCGAGTCTGGTGGCGCTGGCGTCGTCGGCCGAGTCTGGTGGCGCTGGCGTCGTCGGCCGAGTCTGGTGGCGCTGGCGTCGTCGGCAGTCAGAGAACGTCGGCGAAAAGGGACGTTCTTACTAGGAGGACAGGTTGGGCAGGCTCAGACTAACAGGACATGATGTTTGATTGCAAGCACAAAAATCCTCAAGCCCGAACAGTGAATGTGTCCAAGTAGTCCAACTTGGAGAGATGAATTGCTTAGCATATATCAATACATGAGCTTATTTCAGCAGCTTCACTCATAACTTTAAGCTTCCAGTAAAAAAATAAATCAAGATGGCACAATTATGCAACTTAAAGCGGGAGGAAAGTTGCAGGGATAACATATTTGTTATCGTTGTTGAAGCGAGTTCAAACAGCACTAACAACTGTGGGAGCGAATGAGGTGAAGGCATCCTGTGATTGGTCACAGCACAAGGCTGTGTCAAGGCACGTCAGTGACCGCAAACAGCTGCCAGTCTACACCTTCACCAGTTGATTGACAGTTGAGAGGCGGGACCAAAGAGACAAAGCTCAACCCCCCCGCAAGCACAACTAGGTGAGTACTAGGGTCTCAAGGTAACAGGATTTATGCTGCTAGAAGAGTAACTCCCCTCTAAGGGCGCCTGACAGTTGAGTGGACAGCGCTTCGGATTCGTAGTCCTGAGGTTCCGGGTTCGATCTCCAATGAAGGCCGAGACAAATGGGCAAAATGTTTCTTTCCCCCTGATACCCCTGTTACCTAGCAGTAATAGGTACCTGGGAATTAGGCAGCTGCTACGGGCTGCCTCCTGGGGGGAGGGGGGTGTAACAAAAAGGAGGCCTGGTCGAGGACCGGGCCGCGGGGACGCTAAGCCCCGAAATCATCTCAAGATAACCTCAAGATAACCCTTATGTTGCTAAGATTAGTCTCCTGTAGCCGACTTTAAGGTTTCCAGACACCAACACTAACCACCCAGCCAACGGACTGACGACACACACATACAACACACCCAAACATACGACACACACACATACAACACATCCAAACATACGACACACACACACACAACACACCCAAACATACGACACACACACATACAACACACCCAAACATACGACACACACACATACAACACACCCAAACATACGACACACACACACACAACACACCCAAACATACGACACACACACATACAACACACCCAAACATACGACACACACACATACAACACACCCAAACATACGACACACACACACACAACACACCCAAACATACGACACACACACATACAACACACCCAGACATACGACACACACACATACAACACACCCATGGTGGACAGGCCACCGAACTCTCAATCCTCCTCTCTTTCTCTTCACCCACATCCTCTTCCAGAATTTCACCTCCCCATCCCTCTTCTTCCCCATCCTTTCCAAATCCTTTGAACATGAGAGCTGAAGGTCTCAGGGGGAGCGTACGTTCAGGAGGTCAGTTGTTCTGGCTAAGAATATTAACGCCTTTCTACAGTGCCTCACACTATGCACTCTCCTGCCTTGAAGATAAGAATTAAAGAAACTGCAGGTCTATTGGCCTTAACGAAGCAACTTCTATTCATAACCACCCAAACTCTTTTACACGTGTGTGTGTGTGTACTCACCTAATTGTACTCACCTAATTGTGCTTGCGGGGGTTGAGCTTTGGCTCTTTGGTCCCGCCTCTCAACTGTCAATCAACTGGTGTACAGATTCCTGAGCCTACTGGGCTCTATCATATCTACATTTGAAACTGTGTATGGAGTCAGCCTCCACCACATCACTTCCTAATGCATTCCATTTATTCCATTTATTCCAGTGTGTGTGTGTGTGTGTGTGTGTGTACTCACCTAATTGTACTCACCTAATTGTGCTTGCGGGGGTTGAGCTCTGGCTCTTTGGTCCCGCCTCTCAACCGTCTATCAACTGGTGTACAGATTCCTGAGCCTATTGGGCTCAGGAATGTAGCCTGGGCTGTGTGTGTGTGTGTGTGTGTGTGTGTGTGTGTGTGTGTGTGTGTGTGTGTGTGTGTGTGTGTGTGTGTGTGTGTGTGTGTGTGCGTGCGTGAGCTCACCTATTTGTGCCTGCAGGATCGAGCACAAGTTCTTTTGACCCCCGCTCTTCTAGCCGTCGGATGACTAATGTTCCTGACCTATTTCACAATCATATATACATTTAAAGTTATAAATTAAGTTTGATACTATAATCTCTTTTAGTTCATTCCGTTTTCCCGCCACTTTTACTCTAAAATAAAACTTCCTAACATCTCTATGACTCATCAGTCTCAAGCTTACATCAATGTCCTCTTATTTTATTGGTCTTTATTGTAAACATTTCCTCTTTTGCCCCTCTGTCAATCCCTCTAAGTATGTGTATACGTCTGTATTATGTCTCCCATCTCTTTCATCTTTTCTACCAAGATCAGGTATAGTTTCCTTCAGCCTCTCTTCATACCCCCTGTCTAAGCCTGTCCCTTGCAATTCTGGAACGAGTCTCGGTGCAAAGTTCAGAATCTTTATGAGTGCATTTATGTGTCTTTACATGCGAGCTCCATGATGGGGGCAGCATACTCCAAAACTGGTCTTACACAGGCGGTCTACAGCGCTCTAAATACTGTACCTCCTTATTTAGGTTCCTGAATGATGTTCTAAGTTTTGCTAGCGTCGAGTACGCTGCTGACGTTGTCCTCTTTATATGTTGCCTCCGGAGTTAGGTTTGAGGTTATATGTCCACGTCCAGGTTTTTGGACGTGGACATATAACGTTCTTATGTTCTAGTCGTAATAGGGATCAGAATCGCTATATCTTTATTTTTAGAACTCTTTGATTATCTGTCCCCTCCCCGCACACACCTTCCCGTCTTCCCCTGTCTCGCCATATATATTTTCGAAGTCTTTAACTACATATGCCCTCTCGATCTCTCCCCTCCCACACACACACACACCTTCCATGTCTCGCTTCATCACTGTAACCATTTTCACCTCGCAGTGTCCTCACTGTAAACATCGTCACACCATCCTAATCACCGTCATACTTTTTTTTATTAACACATTTAGGTACATCTGCATTTATGCAGCTGCCCTAGACTATATGAAGGGAAGTACAGTGTGTCAAAACTAAATGGGGCTAAAAATCCCCATCACACAGGATGGTTAGTCATACAGACGAATGGGATGAGTTGTTTGCACCGACAGACTCTGGGTGCATTATGAGGATATCATCATGAACACACTAGTGAATAAGGTAGCAGTGATACTAAAAGTCCCCATCTCGCAGGATGGTTAATCATACAGGGCCATATATGTTTAATAGCCTGCACTGGCAAATTTTGGGTGCAATATGAGGAAATCTTAAAGAACACGAGAATGAATAAAGTAATTGCAAAGCTCCAGGTACCTCATGCCAACTGGTCTGAAAGGTCTAATAACTGGGCATTCGGTGATGTCGTGCGGGAGATCATGCCGTATTTCCTGCTCACAGAGTTCGCGCTTGGAGTGCTCAGGATTGGGAGATTCGTTACCTGTAGCCACCTGCCACAGGTAACGGTAACCCAACCTGATCCTGGCAACCACTGTGTTGCACAGTCTGGTTGACGTTTTGTACTGCCCATAAATTTAGGCTTCATATCTGATCAAATCATAGCTATTTATACTGGCGCTTTCAGGTCGTTGGGAGTCAATAATTTCTTTCCTATCAGACCTGAGTTTTTGGACCAATACAGTTTTGACAGCAGAGATGGGAATACCTAGATCAAATTCAACTTCATCCTTGTTACACGCTAGTTTAGCTACAATGTCTATCTCATTATGATGGGTTATATTTATGTGTGATGGTATCCATACAAAGGAGATTCGAAACCCTTTACTCTGTGCAGGATTAGGTCATTTATAATTGATAACATAAGGTTCTTGCTGTCGATCTTCCAGAAGTTTTCGATTGCTTGAAGAGCAGATTTTGAATCACAAAATATTATTCATGCTCCTATGTTTTTAATGTACTGGTAGCTACTTGTAGTGCTACTAGCTACTAGCCACACAAACTAGTTCTGCTTGTGTGGAGGTCAGCCTGTTGTTTAACCTGAAAATGACAACCTTTGTGCAAATATTATTTCTATAAAACCTACATGCTGCTACATTCCGTCCAGTAGAAAATTGGACTGAGCCGTCGCTGTAGACACAGTGGTCCTGAGACCTTAAATTTTCGATGGAGGAGGCAATTGTTTCAAGTGTGACAGCTTTGAGAAGAGCAAGATTCTCATTATCTTTCTTGGTGACAGGTGTGTATGATACTTGAATGGTGGGGTACAGATAAAGAGGAATATTGGAGACAAGTGGATTGCACTTAAAGTGAATGTTGAGTTTGATGAAATTGTAGGCATTGTTGCTCAGCCATTTATCATAAAACAAGTGAGTCGGTATGTTGGCACCAGTCAGTAGGGTGTTAACAGCACTGAATAATTTGTCTCTGAGCAATGCAGGAGATGTAAGGTCTCTCGCGACTTTAAGGCAAAAGGTAGTGTTGACTTGCATGATTCTCTCTAGTATGGTCGGAAGCTTCAGTTCTTCCCCTCATGTTGATGATTCTTGTGTATCTTGGGGCACCAAGAAGTACCAGGGCACCTCATGGCTTCATTCTGTACTACTTCAAGTTTGGCCAACAAAGAGGCGGGAAAGTTAATTTGGGTGCAATTCATGATAATCAACTAGAGATCTGACAAACATCATATAGAATAATCTAGCATATGCAATATTAATACCAGTATTCTTACCATTAAGTGTTTTCATTGGTTAAGTATTCCTTTTAACCTACAATGAAAGTAGTTTATAATGTCACTGTTGATACCAACATCAAGATATTTGTGCTGCCTACACGTTTCAATGTTCTGGTTGTTGACCTTGAAAGTTATAGGGACATGAGTTTTCTCTTGGGGATGGAGAACTCTGGATTTAGTTATAGAGATAACAAGACCACATTCAATGCTTTTAGCAGCGAGTGAATCCAGTAGAGCTTGTAGTCTAGTTTATGTATTTGCAACAATACATATGACATCGGCATAACAGATGACGACCTCGTCAGGTCGTCATCTGACGACCTGACGAGGATTGGGTCATCGACGACCTAATATTGATTTGGGAACATCAATTGTTAAGTTGTTAAACCATCTCAAAGGGTGCACAATGTTTACTTTTGATCCCCTCTTGAAAAAGACTGAGGCAGTTTTGTTACTCAGGTACCCCCTGAGCCATGTCAACAGTCTTCCCTTAACTCCAAAAAGATGCTAGTTGTTGTAAGATTATTTCTCTGCTATATCAAAAGCAGTTTGGAGGTCAATAAATGCCGCCTGAGAGCTTGGTCCCTCTCTAATAAAATATTCAGCACAGCAAGTTTGTGTGCTTCTTCCAGGAAGGAAACCATACAGGTTAGGAGCAAGGTGGGGCCTAATTTCAAACATTAGTCTGTCGAGTATAATCTTCTCAAGAACTTTACACATGCACGACGTCAGAGAAATGGGTCTGAAGTTTTGTGAATTAGGCTTGGGTATGTGTATTATGAGTCCCTGTGTCCAGCGGTCACGTAAGACAACATGCCTTAGACTTTCATTAAACAATTCTAGCAAAGGGCTGTTTGGGAGCTCAGCAAGTACTCTCATAGTGTTGTATGTGATGCCATCCTCTCCAGGAGAGGTAGCCTTACCTTTCTTGAGTGAATTTTTAATTTCAAAGGGAGTTATGTCATAGTTATCATCAGGCCCTATTTCACTACAGGCAATTTCAATATTTAAATTACGATTTATTTTGGTCCTAGCCAGATGGTGTTGTACATCTAGGGGCAGGCTGCTTATACTAGCAGTGCTTGCATATTGCTGAAGCAGCATGACGGCATAGTCTACAGGTGAATGGTGATCAAGTTGACGACTGCTAGGATGAGAAATCTTTTTAATTTTATTCCACGTTTGAGATGAAGATGTTGCATGTTTAATGCCTTACAAAAACTGTTCCCAGTGCTGGTTATCCACCAGTTTCTTAAGCTCTCTAAACATTTTTTTTTATTAATACATTAGGTACATCTGCATCTGTGCAGCTACCCTAGACTATATGAAGGGGAGTACAGTGTGTCAACAAAGCTAAACAGGATTTTATACAAATGTTAATCTCTGCGGGCTTTTGGTTACACATTTCATATACTCTGTCTCCGTGAATGGGGGAAAGGGGTGGGGGTGTGTGTGGAGGCTGAATACCCATCAACTATGGCACAGAGGCCGATCCCGACCACCCATAAAATCACCAGTCACCATGCAAAGTTGAATGAGCCTAGCTAGCCCTTAGCATCTGGCTTGCTTTGTGCTATAAGCGAGAATGGCTATCTTGAGGTTATCTTGAGATGATTTCGGGGCTTTTTAGTGTCCCCGCGGCCCGGTCCTCGACCAGGCCTCCACCCCCAGGAAGCAGCCCGTGACAGCTGACTAACACCCAGGTACCTATTTTACTGCTAGGTAACAGGGGCATAGGGTGAAAGAAACTGCCTAATGTTTCTCGCCGGTGCCTGGGATAGAACCCAGGACCACAGGATCATAAGTCCAGCGTGCTGTCCGCTCGGCCGACCGGCTCCCTATGCCCTGAACCGGCTCCCTATGCCCTATGGCTGTGTGTGCCCTGAACAGACATTCTCTCTTACATAGAATGACACATCCTTCACTACACTGCTCCCTTATTTTCTGATGGGTTGAGGGAGGCTGATGTCTCCCTCAACCCATGGGAAGGTGGATGATTGATGAATATGATCATGGCGATGAATGATGAACATAATGAGGATGATGGTTCATAAATATAGTGAAGATGATGATTGATGAATTTAATTATAATGATTGATGAACTTAATTATAATGATTGGTGAATTTAATGATAATGATTGATAATTATAATGATAATGATTGATAATTATAATGATAATGATTGATAATTATAATGATAATGATTGATAAATATAATGATAATGATTGATAACTATAATGATGAATATAATGATTGGGGGTGAATTGAATGATGTTTGATCATATTGATGACTGATGAATGCTAGGATAATGATGGTGATTAATAAATACAATTGATTGATTGATGAATGTGATGATAGTGATTGATAGATATAATACAAAGATGATTTTGGATTAATATATGATTATTGTTGAATATAATGAGAATGATGATTGATGAATATAATGAGAATGATGATTGATGAATATAATGAGAATGATGATTTATGAATATAATGAGATTGATGATTGATGATGAAGATGGTAGAGACGCTAACCTTTCCCAACGTCAAGAAAAAGTAGTATTAAAGTGCCCTTATCCCAACCTACCAGAGGACACGACCAAGAGAAAACGGGACAGTATGTCAATTTCGCGAGCCGCTACCGTTTTCTAGCACGACAGTCTTTTGCCCTGAGGTAACGCATACGTCAAAATACGACGTATGCTAGTAGAAGGACGGACGTACGACCAGATCAGTCTGACCGCGGAGTCACCGCGGAGTCTGCCGGGCGCTTCCGCGGGCTCCCGCCAGTCACAGACCGCAACCGCCCAGGAGGGAAACAAACATGGCGGCGTCGACGGCGTCTCAGCCAGCCACATTTTCCCTACTTCCGTTACTTAGGACTCCGTCTCAACAGATATTTCACGACTGGTGGATGGTTGAGCGTGGGAACCGAGGGGCCCAGCTGACAGCCGCCGTGGGAGCCCGCTTCCTAGCCAGAATTCTTCTGGCATGCGTCTTCAAGGTTTTGGCGAATGTGGGCGCCGGGTGATATTAATTGGGCGCGCAGTGTCGGCCCTTTGTTGGTCGTCCGGTGTGTGGACCACTGATACTTGCCTTCACAAGGGACAGGAGGATCTGTAATTTTAAGATTTTTAGGAGGGGGATGGGGCGTTGTTGTGGTTGTTGATGGGGCATTGTTGTGGTTGTTGATGGGGCGTTGTTGTGGTTGTTGATGGGGCGTTGTTGTGGCTTGTTGATGGGGCGTTGTTGTGGCTTGTTGATGGGGCGTTGTTGTGGTTGTTGATGGGGCGTTGTTGTGGTTGTTGATGGGGTGTTGTTGTGGTTGTTGATGGGGCGTTGTTGATGGGTGGTGTTGTGGTGGTTGTTGATGGGGTGTTGTTGATGGGTGGTGTTGTGGTGGTTGTTGATGGGGTGTTGTTGTGGTTGTTGATGGGGCGTTGTTGTGGTTGTTGATGGGGCGTTGTTGTGGTTGTTGATGGGGTGTTGTTGTGGTTGTTGATGGGGTGTTGTTGTGGTTGTTGATGGGGTGTTGTTGTGGTTGTTGATGGGGTGTTGTTGTGGTTGTTGATGGGGCGTTGTTGTGGTTGTTGATGGGGTGTTGTTGTGGTTGTTGATGGGGCGTTGTTGTGGTTGTTGATGGGGCGTTGTTGTGGTTGTTGATGGGGCGTTGTTGTGGTTGTTGATGGGGTGTTGTTGTGGTTGTTGATGGGGTGTTGTTGTGGTTGTTGATGGGGCGTTGTTGTGGTTGTTGTTGTGGTTGTTGATGGGGTGTTGTTGTGGTTGTTGATGGGGCGTTGTTGATGGGTGGTGTTGTGGTGGTTGTTGATGGGGTGTTGTTGATGGGTGGTGTTGTGGTGGTTGTTGATGGGGTGTTGTTGATGGGTGGTGTTGTGGTGGTTGTTGATAGGGTGTTGTTGTGGTTGTTGATGGGGTGTTGTTGTGGTTGTTGATGGGGTGTTGTTGATGGGGTGTTGTTGATGGGTGGTGTTGTGGTGGTTGTTGATGGGGTGTTGTTGTGGTTGTTGATGGGGCGTTGTTGTGGTTGTTGATGGGGTGTTGTGGTGGTTGTTGATGGGGTGTTGTTGTGGTTGTTGATGGGGCGTTGTTGTGGTTGTTGATGGGGCGTTGTTGTGGTGGTTGTTGATGGGTGGTGTTGTGGTTGTTGATGGGTGGTGTTGTGGTTGTTGATGGGTGGTGTTGTGGTGGTTGTTGATGGGGCGTTGTTGTGGTTGTTGATGGGGTGTTGTTGTGGCTGTTGATGGGGTGTTGTTGTGGTTGTTGATGGGGTGTTGTGGTGGTTGTTGATGGGGCGTTGTTGTGGTGGTTGTTGATGGGTGGTGTTGTGGTGGTTGTTGATGGGTGGTGTTGTGGTGGTTGTTGATGGGGCGTTGTTGTGGTTGTTGATGGGGCGTTGTTGTGGTGGTTGTTGATGGGTGGTGTTGTGGTTGTTGATGGGTGGTGTTGTGGTTGTTGATGGGTGGTGTTGTGGTGGTTGTTGATGGGGCGTTGTTGTGGTTGTTGATGGGGTGTTGTTGTGGCTGTTGATGGGGTGTTGTTGTGGTTGTTGATGGGGTGTTGTGGTGGTTGTTGATGGGGCGTTGTTGTGGTGGTTGTTGATGGGTGGTGTTGTGGTGGTTGTTGATGGGTGGTGTTGTGGTGGTTGTTGATGGGGCGTTGTTGTGGTTGTTGATGGGGTGTTGTTGTGGCTGTTGATGGGGTGTTGTTGTGGTTGTTGATGGGGTGTTGTTGTGGTTGTTGATGGGGTGTTGTTGTGGTTGTTGATGGGGTGTTGTTGTGGTTGTTGATGGGGCGTTGTTGTGGTTGTTGATGGGGTGTTGTTGTGGTTGTTGATGGGGTGTTGTTGTGGTTGTTGATGGGGCGTTGTTGTGGTTGTTGATGGGGCGTTGTGGTGGTTGTTGATGGGGCGTTGTTGTGGTTGTTGATGGGGCGTTGTTGTGGTTGTTGATGGGGCGTTGTATGGTGGTTGTTGATGGGGTGTTGTTGTGGCTGTTGATGGGTGTTGTGAGTGATGATGGGGGTTGTGACTGACGGGAGCTTCAGTTGGATGATGTTGCAATTGATAAATAGGATGCATTAATTAATGTTGCTATTGCATTTTTCTAATTTCAACAAGAATATTATACTATTATACATACTAACACACACACACCTGGATAGCGCGCAGGACTCGTAATTCTGTGGCGCGGGTTCGATTCCCGCACGTGGCAGAAACAAATGGGCAAAGTTTCTTTCACCCTGAATGCCCCTGTTACCTAGCAGTAAATAGGTACCTAGGAGTTAGTCAGCTGTCACGGGCTGCTTTCTGGTGTGTGTGTGTGTGTGTGTGTGTGTGGTGTGGGGGGGGGGGGGAAGTAGTTAGTGAACAGTTGATTGACAGTTGAGAGGCGGGCCGAAAGAGCAAAGCTCAACCCCCACAAACACAACTAGGTGAATACACACACACACACACATATTATATATATATATATATATATATATATATATATATATATATATATATATATATATATATATATGCTGGATAAATTGTAATTACACTTGTAAACTCATCTCAATCTCATTCTGCGTTTGAATACTCGATATCCCTCTGTACTCTATGTAAGAAAACAGACCTGTGACCCTACCGTTAGCACTAACGAGCACTCGTATATCCTGGTTAGCATTTCACAAAACCATGGCAACGTCGATGGTTCAAAATTAACTAAAAAAATAGCAAATCAAAATAAAATGAGTCTCTCTTACTTCTGCCAGCACTGTCCAACCCGTTCTCGCACTTTCGTATAGTCAATATTGACTTATTAAATACGTGCATATGTGACATACTAAACATACTTGTTTACCTTGAAAAGCTTCATAGAAAACACCGACCTTACCTAACCTTCTTAGTATGTTAAGATAAGCAAATTATTGCTTCGTAATTACAATTATTACTTGACCTATTATAGGTATAGGTTAAGTAATAATTGGCTGAGGGACCCCACCATCCTGCCTTCCCCCATCTGCCACTACGGGCTCACCATAGCCCGTGCTGCTTGGGACTTTTGTTCCAAGTAGCTGAATCTTAAACAACAACAACAACATGCACAGCCAAAGAGAAGAAAGAGAAAATAACCTACAGATGTATAAATATTAATTACACACATTACAATGACTGTAGCAGACTGTGTCTGTGTCAGTGTGTGTCAGTGTGTGTGTGTGTGTGTGTGTGTGTGTGTGTGTGTGTGTGTGTGTGTGTGTGTGTGTGTGTGTGTGTGTGTGTGTGTGTGTGTGTCAGGAGGAATGAGTTATTATTGAATACCTCTTTGCCTCTGACTGGCGGTAATTACAGGCTCTCTACGTGATCATAAATACAGTAGACAGATAAACAAACACGCGTACACCAGCCCATCTTCCTAAGATTTCCCAACGTTAAGAGACTGTCGTACTAAAGCGCCCTTAGGTTAACCTAACAGAGGACCCAAAACAGAAAACGGGACAGTATGTCACTTTCGCGAACCGCTACCATTTTTAAGTACGACACTTCTCAGGCCTCAACGTTTCAGACATAGATGTTATCGCCAGAATCGTAAACACGACATTACAGCACTTTGTAAGCTAAGAACTAAAATATATAAATCTGAATTTATGATTATATTAGATGTGACGGTATTATTAAACTACGTAACACCACATCACTCAAGAACTTGGTCTAGCAACATGGGGAAGTATGGTATCCCCCCTTGTACATATTCAAGGGGGGTGTGTACACCAAGATGTGAAGCCTCACTTCTCTGTGTATACTTCACTGAGAGGTTTACTTTAGTCCTGGGCTATGTTGAGGTCTACAGTATACTTGCTGCATGATCAGTTAGGTGCTGTGATTGCCTTAATAACTTTATTTCTTCTTCTTCTTCTTCTTATTATTATTATTATTATTTTCTACCACAGACGTGGCCACATATTTACAATGCTAACCAGAATAAATATATATATTTTTTCTTCTGTCCTCCATGGACAGGGTTAGAGACCTGTTAAACATATAGTTCAGTGATTTATTGAACAATCAACCACAGTAGGTGATTAAAGTGGAAACCTGACTTGCATAGATTAGGTATAGGGTTTAAGGTCAACACCAAACCAGCCACAGGAGACCAGGACTAACACTCGCTTCATGCTCTCGTCAGCTGACATACTGGAACACAACCTGCGCTAACCTATTATTATTATTAACATCTTTATGACAAAATGTGTTTACCATTTTGCCTAATCTGAGGAACTCAATTAAGTCTTATTAAAGTGAAGATAATGCTGGTATTCACTGTCACACAGGACAGAGGGTCATACATAAGACAATAGGTCTAAACTGTAGGCTGAAGCACATATATATATCATGGTTACAATCAATGTTTTAATAAACGAATATGTAAATACAACATTCTATTGTGCACTGCCACACTTGGCACAGGAGGAGTCTTCCTGGATCTATGGTGATTACTAGGGATATTAAGCCAAAAAAATCATTGTATTAATACACAATGAAAATCACAATAACATGATGAATCTAAGAATCAACATCAAGGCTGTGAAACGGAATCAACCCTGTTCACCTCAGGGACAAACGCCGCCTTAATATAGAATGTACAGATGTTTGAAAGAGCACCAATAAGATACTAGGACTTATCAAAAGGTGGTAGCAGTAAGACAGGTAATATTTCTATTCAGCCTTTGATTGCCTCTTGCTTGGTGCCATTTAGATATTTGCAGTTCATTTTTGAACAAGATAAATATAGAATGAACATAAAATATATGGAAAGCATACACTGAAAGGTAACATAGATTATCCTGGTGCATTAGGAGCCTTCCATTATGAGGAAAGAATATCTAAACTTAATGTACATTTTCTAGAAAGGCAAAGAGCTACGGGGGACTTGACTATAATAGAGCTATTGTGATGACCTTAGTATGCCAATAGGCCTCACTTTCACCTAATCCCCGGCTATATGTTCGGCAGCACAAGAACTTGTAACCTAGACAGGTTAAATATTCCGAAAGGAATCCAGAGGGAAATAGCAGTTCGGTTATATAGACAGCGTTTAGGTTACAGATGCAACTGGGAAATTAGTGAATCCAGAGAGCGGGAATGTATCTTCTGCCAAACAATCACAGAAAAAGCCACTACTTCACTATCTCCTGGAATGTGAATGCTACCAAAGACCTTAGAAGAGCTTTAAGAGTCCCTGAATCTTGCAGTAACCATCCCTGAAGTCATCAACACTGAAACTTTTCTGGTCAGAAAAGGTGTCCAGCAGCTGGACACCCTCATAAATACTGTCAAGCAGTATCCTACCCCGCGATAGCAGCCACATAGTAAGGACTGGCTATTTAAATGTGAGCACAACCCACACTATATCCTTTCACGACCAAAGATCATATTCACTCCAAACAAATCTTCCACATGCGGGCTATTCATGCCCGTGCCACATCTTGGATTGCTTCATCTTCATCAATCAATCAATTAACTTGTAACCATTCGAACTCTTCCTTTGATAATGTTAACAAGGATTAACGAAACGGATCTCTTAGCGTCAGGCCAAATAATATTGAAAAATGAACATTGGAGAGAAATAATTTTTCAACTTCTCAAATAAAGAAAATCATAAGAAAAATGGAAAAAAATTCGGGCTAGAATCATTTGATCTCATCCTTTCTGCCATATTCAATATGTCTACAAGAACTGTAGAGCAGGGGTTCTTAGCCTGGTGGACCCCAAAGATAACTAAGGGTTCCGTAAGAGAGAGTCATAAGTATACGCTAGCTCTAATTGTATGTAAACGTATTTTTGAGTCATTTATGTGTTTAATTTGTCTTATTTAACCAGCATCAAGAGCATAGACAGAAATCATCTCTCAGTTGACAATGAAATCCGCGTGTTTATCTAATGTGCGACCCGGAATTATTTGAGGGGTTGAGAAACGGCGCCATAGAGGAATACAACAGAGAAATAGGAGCCGGGGGAGGGCAGCAGGGCGCGGCGACCCGTCCCTACAGTGTCGGGAGTCATCCATCATCACGCCGCCCCCCTCTGTGACTCTCCTGCCCCCTACTTGATGGTGACAGACAACACCCCCACTTAACCCACTATCGTCCCCCACACCCGGCCCTTACTATCCGCCCTTTACCCGCCGTCTACACATCCTATCCCTTCACCCTTACCCAGGGCTGATATGGTCTTCCCCCCCCCCCTCTCCCTCCCTCCCTCCCTCCCTCCCCCCTCTCCCTCTCTCTCTCTCTCTCTCTCTCTCTCTCTCTCTCTCTCTCTCTCTCTCTCTCTCTCCTCCTTCAACCCTTTCTCTTTTGTATATGGGATTGTGATTGGTTTGATCTAACCTTCCTTCTTATCTTGAGGTTATCTTGAGATGATTCGGGGCTTTTAGTGTCCCCGCGGCCCGGTCCTCGACCAGGCCTCCACTCCCAGGAAGCAGCCCGTGACAGCTGACTAACACCCAGGTACCTATTTTACTGCTAGGCTTTTACTGCTTTACTCCCTTCCCTCTCTTGTTCTACCTTCCCCCTCTCCTTCATCAACCTTCCCCCTTCCGTCTCTCTCTCATCACCCTTCAACCCTCCCTCGTCCCCCTCCCTCTCCATCTCTCCCTCAAAACCCCCCTCCCTCATAACCTCTCCCCCGTCCCCTACCCGCGTCACCCCTATCCTCGTCTAGTTCCTCTCCCAGGGCTCGGCGCCCACCCGTCGGCAGTAGTGTGGGCGACCTCTAATGGGGTGAATGAGCAAAACGCTACCCGGAAATGAATAGGAATGAAGGGTAATAAAAGGCAGACTTAGAGCGCAGCAAAGAAATAGATCATTGATGGAGTCGGTCTGAGATGCTCTCGCCTTCGAATGTGTGTGTAATAGACCGAAATGCAACAAAAAAGTCGATTTTTTACTTTGTCCAAAAATATCCCAAATGATGATGATCAAAGCCGTTCATAGCTGTGCTTTATAGAGCAACAGATGCTATTTTGTGACTATTCAGCCTCTTGGGGAAGAGCTACTCATGGCTCTATGGAGCATCCAGCCAAATGTATAGACTCTCATATATGATATTGAAGTCTCCTTCCACTCAGGCAGATTTCTGTCCACTTTGTTATTCTCATATCTTACAACATTGTCTAGTTGACAATGAATTTATGGATTATAAATTCATATATTTTATGAAATATCCTTATATACATTATCTATACTGTTCAAGAAATATGCCAGATTTGCAGTGAAGGGGATATAGTGTGGTGCCCTGATGGTGTGGGTAGTGTGGTGCCATGGTGTGGGTAGTGTAGTGCCATGATGGTGTGGGTAGTGGGGTGCCATGATGGTGTGGGTAGTGGGGTGCCATGATAGTGTGGGTAGTGTGGTGCCCTGATGGTGTGGGTAGTGTAGTGCCATGATAGTGTGGATAGTGTGGGTAGTGTGGTGCCATGATGGTGTGGGTAGTGTAGTGCCATGATAGTGTGGATAGTGTGGGTAGTGTGGTGCCATGATAGTGTGGGTAGTGTGGTGCTATGATAGTGTGGGTAGTGAGTTAGTAACTGGGCATCCACAATGCAAGCTGAATTGGTAGCAATACTGGTAGCATTTGAAATTATTAACAACACTGAAGTAGACAGCTTAATTATTTCTGACTCTCTTTCCTCACTACTAGCAATAAATAGTTTGCAATCAAGTAATAACGTGCTTGACTCCGAAGCCAGACATAGACATATAAATATACTTAATAAAGGGTGTAAATATTAAAATGTTGTGGATTCCTTCTCACATTGGCCTGCAAGAACATAATAAAGTTGACGCCCTTGCTAAGGCTGAAGTAAATAAAGACAGTATTGAACGGAATCTAGAGTTATCAAATAGTATATCAAATATCTATTGGCCCTTAAAAGTGTCATTAAACGAGAACTCCTGGATGGATTTGAAGAAAGTAGAACTGTGCAAACTGGAACTAACAGGTCCATTTTGATAATATTGAAATGTGTGCAGTAAAACATGTGTATGGGGCAAGTAACAAAGTCAGCAGACTAACAGACGTTGTCACAGTGCGAATAAAACTTGGCTACAAGTATCTCTGGCAGTTCGGCTTGTATAGGAATCTAGATGAAGTAAAGTGTAAAGTGTGTGGACAAAGACAGGAACACACATTCGAACACTATATCTTGGATTATAGTAAAATTGACTCATTTAGAGACAAATCTAAACTCACGTTGTATGAAATGGCGAACCATCTTATTACTAAGGATAAAATACCTGAAATCCTTGCACTAGTATCCATATTTTGTTTCCAGTAGATAAACGACATATGAGATTAAGAAACGAGTAGTTTATTGTGAAGACTAATAAACAGCAGCTCTCCTATAACTCTGTAATATCTCCATAGCTCAAACAATTATGTATTAGCGATAAAACCTACAATTAATGTATAATGATTAACTGTAAATACATAGCTCTTGAAATAGAAAATTCTCTGTAATTAGCTGACATTATAATTATATGGTGTGAAGGATAGATTAAATTGTTAATGTAATAATCTCCGTTGAGGTCTGATAAAGATCTTTTGGGCTTTTGTAATCCTTTTTACAAAAGGATTTTTAAAAATGGTCCAGGACGGACCGAAACGTCGTCGTCCCTTCACCTTCTAGTGTGTGATCTGGTCAACTTACAGTATATTATATCTCTCTACCTAAATTGATCCCGGCAGTCAGCCAACTTCCCATCAGTTTATATCCCATCATATTCTTAAGAAACTGTGTTTACGCCCACTATATATATATATATATATATATATATATATATATATATATATATATATATATATATATATATATATATATATTCAGTTGCATATTGTCCTGGGGACCATTCAGGCTTGTTCGCATATATATATATATATATATATATATATATATATATATATATATATATATATATATATATATATATATATATATATATTCCGAGGAGTTATAGACATTATAAACCCCCCAGAACAATGTCGTCCCAATCGACGTCTGGGCTTGAATTCGACCTGCAGGAGGCTATATAGCTGAGAGGTCGTACAGACCCCTGGGGACTGTGACCTCCAAATCATCACCTATATCCACCTGATGGATATTGCCACGTCTCGAGGCCTCGGCCACGACTCATCAGGCATTCCCCGAGTCCCCTCACGAAACCTGTGCATCTTTCCTGGATCATGGCGGCTTAAGCTGAATATATTTTTAACTGTACACGAGCTTGGAAGCATTGGGAGGTGACGCTCTACCTTACCTTGAGGTGCTTCCGGGGCTTAGTGTCCCCGCGGCCTGGTCGTCGACCAGGCCTCCTCTACCCAAACGTTGTATTATGGAGATCCTAATAGCGCTTCCAAGCCCATGAACGGCTTACCTAAGGCAAACTAAAGCGCCCCGATTAAAGGCAGATGTAAAGGTTTCGTGTGTGGACACGCAAACGGTCTATGAATCCTGGCCCCTGGCTCACTCACCAACCCTGCGGTGGGAACGGTCTATATGTCTTTAATGCCCCAGTTATGGCTGGTTAGCGGAAATTCCGCAGAGAGCTTCACAGGACCAAGCGAGTGGCCCAGCTAGTCCCCAGCTAGGCTCTAGCTAGCCCCCAGCTAGCCCCAGCTAGACCCCAGCTAGCTCCCAGCTAGACCTCTGCTAGCCCCCAGCTAGACCCCAGCTAGACCCCTAGCTTCCAGCTAGGCCCCAGCTAAACTCCAGCTAGACGCCAGCTAGACCCCAGCTAGCCCCAGCTAAACCCCAACTAGACCCCGGCTAAGCCCCAACTAGCCCCCAGCGCCTAAGCTAACTCCCAGCCAGTTACCAGCCAACTCCCAGCCCCCAAGCCAGCTCCCAGCGCTTGAGAACTGAGTCATTGTGTCGACACTGCCCCAGAACAGGAAGGCAACTCTCCCCCTTGTTACTGGGCCAGGAAATACTAGAAGGAACTTTGCACAAAATCGCATATAAAGTTAACGACTCTGATACCAACCAGCATGTCCTCAGAGGTAACAAACTCAGGGTTGAAAAATTACCCACAAACGACCAAAAACGTCTTAGAATTATGTAAATAAGGAAGAAACCCCTTTTAAAATTTTCTAGCTACCGTATAATATTAGTAATAAAAATATACAACAGTGGAAGGAAAAATAAAGTTAATTTTACTCTGAGATGCGCTAATTTGATAATCAAATAAAACCAGACTAGGTTTTATTTGAAATGGAAATGGAACTGAAATGGGAGTAAACGGAAATGGAACTTTTCCCTTAAATTTCCAAACTAGAAAATGGGAGGAAATGGGAAGTAAATGCCAGGATCAGATCGCGGGTTTCTTTCAATATTATCCTCAATCTATTTCGGCTTAATTTACTTATAAAGTTGGCCTATTTTCTGAGTCACATTATGTCTATTTACGTCGTACTTTCATTGCCACCTATTATATTAACATCTGAGCCCATCTAAGAGGCATTAGAGATGTGAGGACAATCTAGTTTCTATCTAGTTTCTATCTAGTCTAGACAATCTAGTTTCGGGCAATTTATGCCCGAAACGCTTTGCGTAACAGTGGCTTTAGGCATTGTATGTACTAGCTCTATCTATAAATCCATCATTCTTTGTAAAATCTCTTGTATGTATGTACCTTACCTAAATAAACATTTATTTATTTATTTATTTACAACTAATAAGCCGCACATTGTTGAAGAAAACACCGTTTGTCATATATTGATATTGTTCTCACAAGATTTTCCCCACTTTGTACCTGGAAGATAACGTAAGTTTAAGGGTGGGTAAATGTTAATCTTTTTGTTTGATAAAGTGTTCATTTGATAGGATGAACAACCCAGCGGGTTTTCTTCCTATTGGGGGGTGTTGTACATGGTGCTACATGATGATGTGTTCACTCACAGCATGAGTGGCTTTGCCCAATATACTCACTCTTCGGGGTAAAAAAAAAAAAAGTGTTTTAGCTCTTTATTTACTTAATTCTAAAAGAAATTGGGTAAGAAAAACAGAAACTACCTCTACTTTTTTTTTTAAGTTAATTCATGTCTGAAGCTACAATAGATGAATATAGAAAAAGACAAATCTCTATCTCTCTCTCTCTACAATTTTTTAGAAATATTTTTTCCTTGTCACACGTCTCTCTAATATCTTTAACATTCTCTTAATTTTCTGTGTAAAGGTATTAATTATGCACGGCACTAAACATGTGAATAAAAGTCACATTAGTTTACTAAGTCTATAAAACATACTGATCAAAACAGCTGTGTTTACCGAATTAAAAGCAATTTCATAGTAGATGTGCACTATTAAACAGCTGGAGATGTTAATAATTTATGTGGAGGAAAATACATATATGCATACATACATATGTCGTGCCTAATAGCCAGAACCGCACTACTTGGCCTAGTATGCAAGTTCCAATTTGCCTAACAGGCCGAATGATCCTCGACATTTTAACAAATTTATTTCCATATAGATTATTATTATTGAAAAGAATCAATTATATTATATATATATATATATATATATATATATATATATATATATATATATGTCGTACCTAGTAGCCAGAATGCACTTCTCGGCCTACTATGCAAGGCCCGATTTGCCTAATAAGCCAAGTTTTCCTGAATTAATATATTTTCTCTAATTTTTTTCTTATGAAATGATAAAGCTACTCATTTCATTATGTATGCCGTCAATATTTGTTTATTGTAGTTAAAATTAACGTAGATATATGACCAAACTTAACCAACCCTACCTAACCTAACCTAACCTATCTTTATAGGTTAGGTTAGGTTAGGTAGTCAAAAAAGTTAGGTTAGGTTAGGTTAGGTAGTCGAAAAACAATTAATTCATGAAAACTTGGCTTATTAGGCAAATTGGGCCTTGCATAGTAGGCTGAGAAGTGAGTTCTGGCTACTAGGTACGACATATATATATATATATATATATATATATATATATATATATATATATATATATATATATATATATATATATGTTTCGGGAGTAGTCTCTCACGGAGGCTGGGTCTGTGATCAGTGTAATTGGTAAGATAAATAAGCTCATAGCATAAGTAGCGGCAACACCCCACGAATCATGAAGCCAGTTTCAAAGCAGCTGCGGTCGTATATTATCATTAGGAAGTGAAATTCCTAACTGGGAAATTGGTATACATATGATCTCGGATTAGTGCCCAGTCAATCGTCTTCTGAGCTGATGCGGGAGGCGATGGCGTGTGTATATTTATTATTTTGTATCTGGAGGACCTCAAGAACTTAGCTCTTGGATTCCGCCTTTCTAATCGTCGGTTGTCTGATTCTCGATCTACTGTTATGTGTTATATCTGACATACACACATTCCCAGGACGCAGCCTACTGCGGCTGACTAGCGCCCAGATACCTATTTACTACTAGGTCAACAGAGGCATCAGGTGAAAGAAAACGTTCCCCAAATGTCCAACCAGGAAGGAGGGGGGGGGGGAGGGGGATTGAACCCACCATCATTTATAATGAGTTGAGGGCCTAGTCCCCCCCTCACTTATCCGGCCCCTCTGTCTGTCTGTCTGTCTGTGTTAACAACCGCTGCCCCTGTGATGTTGTGAGAGCTTTGTTAGCTTCTCAGGAGCTCACCAGCAAGAGGTGTGGGGGAAGGGGGTGTTTGCTGGTTGGTAGAGGGGTGGTAGTTGTGTGTAGGTGGCAGTGGTGGTGTTGGGTGGTAGGTGGTGGTAGGTGGTGGTGTTGGGTGGTGGATGGTAGGTAGTGTTATGTGGTGGTGGTGATGACTAGCAAGTGGTGGTGGTGTTGATGTTGGGTAGTAGGTGGTGGTGGTGGTGGGCAGTAGGTGGTGGTGATGGTAGGTGGTTGTGGTGGGTGGATGAAGGGAGGGGTGGACGCGCCCCATCGCCAACTCAGATTAGCCTTGAACCTTGTGTCGGTCGACACACCCAAACTCCGGCACACCTGCAATGTATACCTCTACTACCACTGGTCACCCCCCCCACTACCACACCAGAACTAGTCCCCCCTCCCACCACTACCACACTAGTACTATTCCCCCCCCCCCCACCACTACCACACCTGTACTGGTCACCCCCCCTACCACACCAGAACTAGTCCCCCCCCCACTACCACACCTGCATGTCACCTTTCCAAACATGAAAAAAAACATCACAAAGCTTTGAATATTAACAAGAATTTGTTTATAGACAAAAAAATAACATTTTGTGAACAATTCTTGAACGTAAAACAGTGACCTAAACAGAGTGCCATTGGAACGATGTTTGGAAGAAGCAAGATCTAGTTTCGGTCTAGAACTAGTACTAGTATCTAGTATAAGTCTAGAAGAGCCAATCATGATATAATTTGGGTAGGCCGGGTCTGAGGCTTAGGCTCTCAGCTGCACACTACCTTGTGCACAGCAAGAACTGGCTGAAAGAGCTGCTATATTAAAGTAGAGTTTGTTTCTGATGCTTCTCATAGTTGAGATTAACTAACAGCACATCTCATCTAGTGCGGAGAGTGCGTCTGAAGTCGTGAGAGTATCTTATACGGAAGTAAAGTCAGCATAGTGTCGAGTAGCCCTGTTTTGTATGCCTAAAGTCTCTGATTTAGAAATGGGGGATTGAGTGCTTACTGCGAGAAGCCCGTCTTGAGTGGGAAGCCACAAATGGAGATTATATTTTCATTTAGAAAAATATCACAGAATGGAGAGCACTTTAGTTACGGCTCTTCCGGCCGTTGCAGGAGTGTTGATACAGCATGTATGTTGCTTAATGCAACGGAGAGACACTTGTGGATTATACTTGAGTGCCTCAGTGAGTGTCCCTGGAGTGGTAAAGTGCCCTTGCTTCCACCCTCTTCCCCTCTGCTCCGGTTTATAGCTCATATTTGGCTAAATATGGTAGACACTTGAAGTGGTATGATGTTTTGCTAATATTTAATCCATTTATTAATAAACTCACACCTGTGATATATTTTCCTTGTTTAAATATTCGAATTTATGAAATATCTCTAGAGAGAGTAGCGAGGATAGCGAGAGTAGCGAGGGGTAGCGACCGTTCCATAAAAAAGAAAGGATATCCAGCAACACTGTTAATTAGCGAGTTGATCAGTTAAACAAATCAGTAAACGTAAATGAAGTGAAACAGGTTTCCAAGGACATGTGAAAAATCCACCACATTTAACAAAGGTTAAAATGACATGTACACACATACAATGAGCTGTCATCTTATTGCTCTTGTTCAACTATGACACGAACCATCCTCCTCTAGCTCTATGATGTCATTATAGATTTGTTAAAATATTATATTGGGTTCAAATATTACTTATTCAAACTGTATTACTTAAGAATATAAAGATATTCCTCGCCTAAACTCTCGGTAAATAAATATTGAATTAATCTAGGACCTGTAATATATATATATATATATATATATATATATATATATATATATATATATATATATATATATATATATGTCGTACCTAATAGCCAGAACTCACTTTTTGGCCTACTATGCAAGGCCCGATTTGCCTAATAGGCCAAATTTTCCTGAATTAATATATTTTCTCTAATTTTTTTCTTATGAAACGATAAAGCCACCCATTTCATTATGTATGAAGTCATTTTTTTTTATTGGAGTTAAAATTAACGTAGATATATGACCGAACCTAACCAACCCTACCTAACCTATCCTAACCTATCTCTATAGGTTAGGTTCGGTTATGTAGCCGAAAAAGTTAGGTTAGGTTAGGTTAGGTTAGGTAGGTTAGGTAGTCGAAAAACAATTAATTCATGAAAACTTGGCTTATTAGGCAAATCGGGCCTTGCATAGTAGGCTGAGAAGTGCATTCTGGCTACTAGGTACGACATATATATATATATATATATATATATATATATATATATATATATATATATATATATATATATATATATATATATATAACTAGTATTATATATATAATACTAGTTAAGGATTTTGTTTGGCATTTGGTTTTTAATCCCCATTAACCTCTAGAGGATTACTGCTCGACACATTCCCTTGCTGTATACCAGCAAGTATACTCTTAACCCTGAATATATTTCAGCGGTGTATATCTCTACTATAATCAGAGCAGGGGTATACACATCTCGGTGTATACATGTGTGTGTGTAGCTAAGAATGTGACACAGTCACGGTGTATCCTACAAGTATCATTCAAAGTATCTCTTCTATCATTTTTGTATTAGCAAAATGTATTCTTCATTATACATTGCGAAACCACTTGTATTATATTGTATGGTATATGTATTCTTTGTCATACTTTGGGGATGTTCATAATTTTTGTAAGTAATCGGTTACTGTATTTAAGTTTCTGCAACACCATCCAGAGGTCTGCTGGGAAGACCCCATCCAGAGGTCTGCTGGGAAGATCCCATCCAGAGGTCTGCTGGGAAGACCCCATCCAGAGGTCTGCTGGGAAGATCCCATCCAGAGGTCTGCTGGGAAGATCCCATCCAGAGGTCTGCTGGGAAGACCCCATCCAGAGGTCTGCTGGGAAGATCCCATCCAGAGGTCTGCTGGGAAGATCCCATCCAGAGGTCTGCTGGGAAGACCCCATCCAGAGGTCTGCTGGGAAGATCCCATCCAGAGGTCTGCTGGGAAGACCCCATCCAGAGGTCTGCTGGGAAGATCCCATCCAGAGGTCTGCTGGGAAGATCCCATCCAGAGGTCTGCTGGGAAGACCCCATCCAGAGGTCTGCTGGGAAGACCCCATCCAGAGGTATCCAGGTGGGTATCCCAGCACCAGCTGGGTATCCCAGCACCAGCTAGGTAGCCCAGCACTAGCTGAGTATCCCAGCACCAGCTGAGTTTCCCAGCACCAAGTGGGTATCCCAACACCAGCTAGGTAGCCCATCACCAGCTGGGTATCCCATCACCAGCTGGGTATCCCATCACCATCATAATAGTCTGTCATCACAACATAAACCCCTCAACTAAGTACCATTCCTACGCTTAAAATATCCAATGAGACTTAAGCACTATCCCGTTAGAATTAGCCTCGCCACGTAGGTTACCGTTACCCAGACCGGCGCACACCGGTGCCACAGGTGTCGGGAGCCAGCCAGGCGAACACCTGTGACACTGCAGGTGCCAGAGCCCAGCCATGTGGAGCCCCATGGTATACTTCTTACCACTACAACTCGGCTCGTTTCGGATGATTTGAGGTGATCTAAATGGTTGCCAGGAGGTCCTATACCCAGTCAGGGACGAGACGAGGGGGCAGGGACAGGGGGGTAACGTGTATTAGGTCACCTGATGTGGGTGGGTTTAATGTTTGCTTTGGAGGTATATCTCTGTACTTCTAAAAATAGGAGGTCCAATATATTCATGCATATACAAATGGCCCTGTTAGAAGCGGACACCTGTGGTGTGCAGTACTCGCTGGCGGACGTGCGTACGCTCTCGCACTCACACACACACACACACACACACACACACAGATGTGGTGGAGGCTGACTCCATACACAGTTTCAAGTGTAGATATGATAGAGCCCAATAGGCTCAGGAATCTTTACACCTGTTGATTGACGGTTGAGAGGCGGGACCAAAGAGCCAGAGCTCAACAACAGCAAACACAACTAGGTGAGTACAACTAGGTGAGCACACACACACACACACACACACACACACACACACACACACACACACACACACACACACACACACACACACACACACACAAGAGTTCCGGGAAAGGAGACTTGAGTACAGAAGAGGGGACTACAGAAGGATAAGGGACTACCTGGGGGAAGTGCAGTGGGAGAAAGAACTTAGAGGAAAAACAGTGCAAGGTATGATGAACCAAGTCGTATGGAAATGCAAGGAGGCTGAAGAGAGATTTATTCCAACAGTAAAGGAAAAAAGCAGGAGGGAATATAATAACCCATGGTTTAATAGACAGTGTCAGGAAGCAAAGGTGAGAAGCAGGAGGGAGTGGAGGAAGTACAGAAGACAAAGGACAGAGGACAACAGGATTAGATGTAACAGAGCTAGGAATGATTACATTAACATAAGACGAGTGTCGGAAAGAAATTATGAGAATGATATTGCAGTCAAAGCGAGAAAGCAACCAAAATTAACATATAGCCACATAAGAAGGAAGATGTCGGTAAATGACCAAGTGACAAGACTGAGGAAAACAGAAGGGGCATATACAGAAAGCGACAAGGAAATCTGCGAGGTACTGAATGCCAGTTTCCATGGAGCGTTCACTACCGAGCCTGAGCAGCTCCCATTGTTGGAAGCGATTACCCTAGATGAAAGACTATCAGATATAGAGGTGACAGCAGAGGAGGTAATGAAACAGTTGACAACACTGGATGCAAATAAAGCTGTTGGACCAGACAAAGTATCACCGTAGATACTAAAAGAGGCATCGCAGGCTCTCAGCGTGCCTCTGGCAATGATCTTATGTCACTTATGTCGGGAGAATTGCCTAGTTGCTGGATGGAGGCAAATGTCGTACCGATTTTCAAGAAAGGTGATAGGGAGGAGGCACTTAACTACAGACCCGTGTCACTGACAAGCATCCCCTGCAAAATACTTGAAAGAATAATTAGGCTAAGACTTGTTGAGCACCTGGAGAGCATTGGGTTTGTAAACAAGCACCAACATGGGCTCTGGACAGGGAAATCATGCCTAACAAACCTTTTAGAATTCTATGATAAAGTAACAAGGATAAGGCAGGACAGAGAAGGCTGGGCAGACTGCATATTTCTTGACTGCCAAAAGGCCTTTGATACAGTACCGCACATGAGACTGCTATACAAACTTGAGAGGCAGGCAGGAGTAAGCGGAAAGGCCCTAGTATGGGTGAAGAACTACCTAACAGGAAGGAGCCTAGAGGGTAATGGTAAGGGGCGAGAAGTCGGACTGGCGAACAGTAACAAGTGGAGTACCTCAAGGATCGGTGCTGAGCCCAATCCTCTTTCTAATTTACGTAAATGATATGTTTACAGGAGTGGAATCATATATGTCAATGTTTGCGGATGACGCAAAATTAATGAGAAGAGTTGTGACAGGTTCTCGCCCTAACATCACGAACCTTTAACTCTTTCCCCACCTTTCTCTTTCAGGTCCACTGTGTACTCGAATTCAATAACGAACTTTGTTCGTTATTGTTTACGTGTTGAGCACCTCCCCTCCCCCTCCACCTTCCCCCTTCCCCCTGCCCCTTCCCCCCTTCCCCTTCCCCCGGCCCTTCCCCTCCCCCCCCCGCCCCACCCCCTACCCCCGTCATCACCACACAGGTCAGCCGAGGTTCACCTTCAACCGTCAGTCTACTGGTGTACAGATTTCTTAGCTTCTCAAGCTCTATCATATCTACATTTGAAACTGTGTATGGAGTCAGCCTCCACCACATCACTGCCTAGTGTATTCTATTTACTAACTACTCTGACACTGAAAAAGTTCTTTCTAACGTCCCTGTGGCTCATCTGGGTACTCAGTCTTCCACCTGTGTCCCCTTGTTCGCGTACCACCCGTGTTAAACAGTTTATCATTATCTACCTTATTAATACCTCTGAGAATTTTGTAGGTAGTGATCATGTCTTCCCTTACTCTTCTGTCTTCCAGTGTCGTGAGGAGCATTTCTCGCAGCCTTTCCTCGTAACTCATGCCTCTTAGTTCTGGGACTAGTCTAGTGGCATACGTTTGAACTTTTTCCAGCTTCCTTCTTATGCTTGACAAGGTACGGGCTCCATGCTAGTGCTGCATACTCCATGACTAGTCTTACATATGTGGTGTACACGGTTCTGAATGATTCCTTACACAGGTTCCTGAATGCAGTTCTGATGTTAGCCAACCTTGCATTCGCCGCCGATGTTATTCTTGTTATGTGGGCGTCAGAAGACAGGTTTGGTGTGATATCAACTCCTAAATCTTTCTCTCTGTCCGTTTCATGAAGGACTTCTTCTCCCATTCGGTATCTTGTGTCTGGTCTCCTGTTTCCACCGCCTAGTTTCATTACCTTACATTTACTTGGGTTGAACTTTAGTAGCCATTTGTTGGACCATTCATTCAGTTTGTCTAGGTCATCTTATAGCCTCCTACTATCATCCTCTGTCTTAATCCTCCTCATAATATTTGCATCATCAGCAAACAATGAGAGGAACGATTGTATTTCCCTCTTGTAGATCATTTACATATATCAGAAACAGTATGGGTCCAAGGACTGACCCCTGCGGGACTCCACTGATGACGCCTCGCCATTCTGAGACCTCACCCCTCACAGTGACCTGCTGTCTTCTGTTGCTTAGATACTCTCTTATCCAGTGGATTACCTTCCCTTTCACTCCAGCCTGCATCTCCAGCTTGTGCACTAGTCTCTTGTGTGTGGTACTGTGTCAAAGGCTTTCTGGCAATTCTAAAATATGCAGTCTGCCCAGTTTTCTCTATCTTGCCTGATTTGTGTTGCTTTGTTGAAGAATTCAATTAATCCTGTGAGGCAGGACTTGCCATCCCTGAACCCCTGCTGCTGTTGTGTCACAAAGTTCTTACGCTCCAGATGTTCCACTAGTGTTTTCGTACGATCTTCTCCATCATCTTGCATCGGTATGCAAGTTAGGGACACTGGCCTGTAGTTCAGTGCCTCCTGCCTATCACCCTTCTTGTATATTGGGACTACATTGGCCATCTTCCAAACTCTTGGCAGTTCACCTGTTATCAGTGATTTGTTGTACACTATGGAGAGTGGCAGGCACAGTGCTTCTGCTTCTTCCTTTATTATCCATGGTGTGATTCCATCCGGGTTTCCTGTAGTCACTGTTTGGTGAGGAATTTTTCTAATTCCAAGCCCACCACACTACACTCTCATCCCCCACCGCACCCCCACTCTTTGATGATGATGATGAGACATAATGAGAAATATCGAAACCGAGAGAAATAACTGACGACTTCAAGATGATCTGGATTAACTGAAGGAATGGTCCAATAAATGCAAGTAGAGTTTAACTGGTGCAAGTGTAAAGTAATGCAAACAGATGCAGGGAGTAGGAGGCCGGACACAAGGCGCCTGTTATCAAATTAAATCCTCCGAGAATCAAGTAAAGAGTTGATAATTCTTGATGATATGGTGTCAGATTGATGATTGAGATTGATATCTCTCCGTGATATCGATCTGGCGGTTGATATCACACACTGATCTTGTCTCCCGAAGCCTACATTAAAAGGATATCATCAGCGGCACATGCTACGTTGGCCAACATCTGTTGGGCAACTGTCTGTAAAATCTTGTGTAGGGAATAATTTAGAACCTTGAATTCCACATTCGTCAGACATTTCTGGAGCATGAGGTTCCAACGTGAAGTCCATATTTAATCAAACACAAGACGAAGAGGAATGCCACCAGACTAGTCCCGGATCTGAGAGGTATGAACTACGACGAGAAGCTTCAAGAATTAAACGTTATATCACTGGAAAACATTAAGAAACGGGTGGAGGCATGATTACAACATACAAAATTATCAGAGGAATTGCCAGAGTAGATAAAGACAGACTATTTAGGAAGGATGGTACACGAACAAGGGGACACAGGTGGGATCTTAGTATTGACACAGTTTCAAATGTTAATATGATTGACCCCAATATATTCGGGAACCTGTATACATGTTGATTGACAGTGGAGAGATGGGACCAAAGAGGCAAAGCACATTTAGGTGAGTACTATCATAACACACCCCTCTCCCCCTTTTCACATACCCCCACTGCCACTGTCCCCACTTTGTTCATGGTGAAATCGAAGTCTCTTACTCCCCCACCCATATACCCCTCTACCCCCATCACCCCACCACAATTCCTCTCCCCTAATCCCCCTGACAAGAGAGAGAGAGCCAGCCAGCTTAGCTTAGCTGCCAACACCCACACATAGTGTCAGCAAGGTGGACAGCCCGCCTGCTTTCATACCTCTCACTGTATTCCCTACTTCTTACCTTCCCTTCACTTATGCCTCTCTATCCTCTTTACTTCCCCATAAAAAAATCCCCCTCCCACTTTGTCGTCCCCTCCCTTTTTCCCTCCCACAACGACTCTCCCCTCCCACCACCTCTCCATTAATGAATGTTTCAGACATTCAATTTGAAGTCTGATGACGAAGGAACCAACGAACACAAGCAGGTTGATGTTTATATACACATCTGTGATGTTTATATACACATCTGTGTGTGTATTTCAGCTCTATCAACATCAGAGGCCCGAGACTGTTCAACACGCTTCCACTACACATAAGGGGCATAACTGGCTGACCCACTCACAGTGCTCAAGAGAGAACTGGATAAGCACCTTCAAAGGATACCTGATCAACCAGACTGTAACTCATACGTCAGGCTGCGCGCAGCCGCGTCCAACAGCCTGGTTGACCAGTCCAGCAACCAGGAGGCCTGGTCGAGGACCGGGCCGCGGGGACGCTAAGCCCCCGGAACTATCTTAAGGTAACCTCAAGATAAGGTGTGTGTGTGCGTGCGCGTGTGTGCGTGTGCGTGTGCGTGTGCAGATGTTCAACAGAGGACAATGTTCCAATGAACAACAAAGATATATTACCTGTACCTGATGCTGCCTTGCTAATTATTTAATCAAGAATGGTCGTGCATCGCAGAATTAAGGCTTAAAACCCAAGAACTATTTATTCTTTAACAAATAGAAAACGTGTTCTCAGCTTTACTGCCATTTTCACTGGCTGAGACGCTTGTCCCGCCATCTATTGGGCTTCCTTGCCATTACTCACACCAGCCGTTTTCTTTGAATCCAACGCAATCTATTTGAGGTAGATCTTAAGGAAATGTTAAGTATGATTTATTTCTCTTGTCGGCAGCCTGTGTGCATATATTTTTATTATTATTATTATTATTATAATATATATATATCTACTGTTGCAACAGGTACCTGTATACTGTTGACAGGAGTGCCTCCTGTTGTCGGTTCTGCCACGTGGTTGGGTGAGCTTGACACTGTCGACTCTGTCCTTGCACAGCTTCAATTTAGCAACTTTGATATTCAATCTCCTGTTCCACATTCTCTCTCCTGTTCCACATTATCTTTCCTGTTCCACATTCCCTCTCCTGTTCCACATTCTCTCTCCTGTTCCACATTCTCTCTCCTGTTCCACATTCTCTCTCCTGTTCCACATTCTCTCTCCTGTTCCACATTCTCCCTTCTGTTCCACATTCTCTCTCCTGTTCCACATTCTCTCTCCTGTTCCACATTCTCTCTCCTGTTCCACATTCTCTCTCCTGTTCCACATTCTCTCTCCTGTTCCACATTCTCTCTCCTGTTCCATATCATTAACGTTCGTCGAGATGTGTTTTGACAATATCCTGGTAATTAAGGTTAATTATGTGATTCAGTTGCATTTTGTCTCAGGTGCGTTTGATGGCTGCTGGAGTTTTGTTTGGTGGGAGAGAAGGGGTGGGAGAGAAGGGGTGGGAGGGATGGGGTGGGAGGGATGGGTGGAGACTGCTTAGATGTGTTGGGCTTCAATTAAATATTTATACAGTATACCTCATCTAGTCATTCTTTTAATGTATACAAATGTTGTACATTGTCGTACACTGTCGTACACTGTCGTACTCTGTCGTACAGTGTCGTACACTGTCATACACTGTCGTACTCTGTTGTACTCTGTTGTACTCTGTCGTACACTGTCGTACACTGTCGTATTCTGTCGTACTCTGTCGTACACTGTCGTACACTGTCGTACACTGTCGTACACTGTCGTACTCTGTCATACACTGTCGTACACTGTCGTACACTGTCGTACTCTGTCGTACACACGTGCGCCAGTCTGTATACTAAAGTTAACGCACGCTCCGTACTGTAGAATCTCCCTTGTTCGTCACCTTACTGTAGAGCCTCACTAGTTTGTCACCTTACTGTAGAGCCTCACTAGTTTGTCACCTTACTGTAGAGCCTCACTAGTTTGTTACCTTACTGTAGAATCTCCCTTGTTTGTCACCTTACTGTAGAGCCTCACTACTTTGTCACCTTACTGTAGAATCCTCACTAGTTTGTCACCTTACTGTAGAATCTCCCTTGTTTGTCACCTTACTGTAGAGCCTCACTACTTTGTCACCTTACTGTAGAATCTCCCTTGTTTGTCACCTTACTGTAGAGCCTCACTACTTTGTCACCTTACTGTAGAATCTCACTAGTTTGTCACCTTACTGTAGAATCTCCCTTGTTTGTCACCTTACTGTAGAGCCTCACTAGTTTGTCACCTTACTGTAGAGCCTCACTAGTTTGTCACCTTACTGTAGAATCTCCCTTGTTTGTCACCTTACTGTAGAGCCTCACTAGTTTGTCACCTTACGACAAATCTGTGTATCATAAAGGTAGTTGATTTAATAGAGTGTAACTTCGTCATAAGCTCAGGCAGCAAACGGCTTCCAGTCGAATTTTACTACGTTGAAAACGGCTTATTTAGTTTCCTTTGCATAAATTATCAAATGATTTATTTATCCGTATGTTTACGATATTTTAATTGGCGGACACGTCTTTCGTGTGACTGGTCTGGTCGACGACCGGGCCGCGGGGACGCTGAGCCCCGGAAGCACCTCAAGGTAGGTGTTGTTTGTACACAAGATGGTAAAGAAACAGCTTGAGAACATCTGTTTTGTTTGCTGACTTGAAGCTGTCGCTTCCTACAGCTTATCTTAAGCTTTATCCATCGGTTTAAGCTTAAGATGAATACCTTATCAATCGGTCTTCCTTTACTGCTGAGTGAACGGGACTCGAACCCGGGCCTCCTGCTGCTCCGAGGCGTGCGGAATGAACCTGCAACCAGTCCAACCTGTTACCCTTGAGCCGGGGATCTGGACGTCGTTTCCAGGAATATCATCACGTTAAGCATCACTTGTATTCACCGAAACATTGTTGCAACCTCTTCATAAAGTCGAGTTTTATTAAATGGCAGATATAGACCCCTTCATCACGGCAAAATACAACTTCAAAATGTTCGCTAAACCTGCAAATGTATAAATCACTGAAGGAGTCGGAGAGAGAGAGAATGAGTACGGAGTGAATATAATTACAACATTGGAAGTATGAAAGACACTTGGTGTAATATACACAGTGGACAAGGACAGCCTCTTTGAAACGAAAGTAGGAAGAGAGGACATGAGTGGACGCTGGAAACGCAGAGTCAAAGAAATGTGAGGAAATACTCGTCCCCCTCGAGTGCAAGTGAAAGTCGAATGCAGTGGAAACCATCGTCATCCATAACTTTAAAAACCTGATTCTACAAGCAATTCGAACGTCAGAATACTTAAATTATAACGCAACAGGCACCGTCGCAGAACGGGTCAGCCAGAGAGCAGAGACATTTTTTTTTTTTGCAGTGATATTCCTGCGCGGGCCCTAAGCCTCTGGCTGGCCCACTAAGTGTTGCTTGTTTCTGTTTTACTTGGGCGGAGGATGAGTATTTATTACTCGTATGGTCGCTTTAGTAAGATTTTGCCATATGTGTTTAACAACTTCTTCTGCTCTGTTGAATCTAAGTTGAAATCTTAATGGGTTTGTAACTATGCACTGTGTTAGATAATGTTCCAGTGGTCTGTCGGGGCATTTCTCCACAGTGCTGACATTTCCTCTCATCTTCACACAGAGATAGCAGTTGAACCCATCAGAGCTGTGAATGTGATATCGAGCCTACGGAAGGATGGTCAAGTTACTGTGAATTTCCTCTCATGTTGGAATCTGTAGACACGAACGAGCAGATGTGCTGGCAGCCGAGGGCGCTGAGGAGACTATACTGAATGCTTTACCCCCCAAGACCCCATGACCCCTTGACATATTAAGAGCATCAGCAAATAACATCACCGAAGATATCTTACAGCCATGGAAAAGAGGACTGAAGAGCAAGTCAGTGAATCAGTAAGCTGTCTACTAGTAAACACAGTAGGAACTAGACAGCCACTGCCCACAACCTCCCTCGTTAAGGCACGAAAAAGAGGTGACGCCAATAACAAAATGGAATTCGTAATTGCAAGAATTCATCCCATAGAGATTCGGGATGGAAAGAACAGCTCAGCAGCGCAAGTAGAAATTGTGCAGTAGACATGAAGGCCATGGTCGACGACCGGGCCGCGGGGACACTAAGCCCCGGAAGCACCTCAAAGTAGCCATCATCTCAACCACTACCTGAGAGACTGTGCCCATCTAAGATACTTTAGAAGTGTGGGTAGTATCATAAACCATACACTGAGTTAAGAAAGTATTTTTTTTGTTAGATATCCCGTCCTTAAGAGGCACCTCCACTCTGCACCTGCAAGATGACGTAAGCTTGAGGGTTGTAAAAGGTCCCAGCTGTGTCTGGGTACAAGTGACAGGATGAACAACCCAGCTGTGTCAGGGTACGAGTGACAGGATGAACAACCCAGCTGTGTCAGGGTACAAGTGACAGGATGAACAAGCCAGCTGCATCTGGGTACAAGTGACAGGATGAACAACCCAGCTGTGTCTGGGTACAAGTGACAGGATGAACAACCCAGCTGTGTCAGGGTACAAGTGACAGGATGAACAACCCAGCTGTGTCTAGGGTACAAGTGACAGGATGAACAACCCAGCTGTGTCTGGGTACAAGTGACAGGATGAACAACCCAGCTGTGTCTGGGTACAAGTGACAGGATGAACAACACAGCCGCATCTGGGTACAAGTGTCAGGGTGAACAACACAGCCGCATCTGGGTACAAGTGTCAGGGTGAACAACACAGCTGCGTCTGGGTACAAGTGACAGGATGAACAACACAGCCGCGTCTGGGTACAAGTGGCAGGATGAACAACCCAGCTGTGTCTGGGTACAGGTGACAGGATGAACAACCCAGTTGTGTCTGGGGTACAAGTGACAGGATGAACAAGCCAGCTGTGTCTGGGTACAAGTGTCAGGATGAACAACCCAGCTGTGTTTGGGGTACAGGTAACAGGATGAACAACCCAGTGGGGTCTCTTCCTTCTGGGGGAATGTTGTACATGCTGCTATAACGGAGTATTCAACCATAGGAGAAAAAAAATTGCGTAAGTAGCTTTACAAAATTGCTACTTTCATAGGTTAGTGACCAATAGGGACTGAACCCCATTGTACTTCCGTAAGCCTTTCCATCACCGCCCACGGGATACATATACAAATATTTATTCTAGTAAGGTACATACATACAAGGTAAGATACAAAAGTTGATGGATTTATACATAGAGGTAGTACATATAACGCCTAAAGCCACTATTACGCCAAGCGTTTCGGGCAGGATGGGTATAGGGTGCATAATAAACGACATAATATCAAACGATGAATGACACTCTTCAGTAAACTATCCACCCCCCCCCCCGGGGCCAAATTATAAATAAAACACAAACAGGTACAACAAGACCAGTATAAAGAGGTGAACCGCACTTCCTCTTGAGTCACTGAGAGATACTAACAGGTAGATCTATCAACAACTACAACAGAAGAACAACTACAGCTACATCAACAACATCTAAATACAGTGACTACTGAACATCAATGTAATAAATATAGTGACTACTGAGCATCAATGTAATAAATATAGTGACTACTGAGCATCAATGTAATAAATAAAGTGACTACTGAACATCAATGTAATAAATAAAGTGACTACTGAACATCAATGTAATAAATAAAGTGACTACTGAACATCAATGTAATAAATAAAGTGACTACTGAACATCAATGTAATAAATAAAGTGGCTACTGAGCATCAATGTAATAAATAAAGTGACTACTGAGCATCAATGTAATAAATAAAGTGACTACTGAGCATCAATGTAATAAATAAAGTGGCTACTGAGCATCAATGTAATAAATAAAGTGACTACTGAGCATCAATGTAATAAATAAAGTGACTACTGAGCATCAATGTTATAAATAAAGTGACTATTGAGCATCAATGTAATAAATAAAGTAACTACTGAGCATCAATGTAATAAATATAGTGACTACTGAACATCAACGTCTACATGAGCTTCAGAAGCAATAACATCAGCCACGAGAACAACATCTGACTCTGGAGTCCCTCCGCTAGGAGTTGAGGCAACACTCGCTAAACATAGCAGCTAACTTAGCATTGACGTCTTCATCTTTAGCATCTTTAGCATCATCAACGTAGCATGTTTAGCGAGACCCTCTGACCACATACAAGCTGCCAACCGGAGCATGGTGACTCAGGAAGGCTTAGTAACCATCTGCCAGCTGGCCTGGTGTTGGTCTTCAGGCCATTCAAGCTTTGGAGGGGTTGTTAAGATCCACTAATATACTTTACTGACTATATTGACCAATTTAACTTTAACCCCCCCTAACCCTGCACATACCTTACCTTGAGGTTACCTTGAGGTGCTTCCGGGGCTTAGCGTCCCCGCGGCCTGTCGTCGACCAGGCCTCCTGGTTGCTGGACTGGTCAACCAGGCTGTTGGACGCGGCTGCTCGCAGCCTGACGTATGAGTCACAGCCTGGTTGATCAGGTATCCTTTGGAGAGGTTTGTCAAGTTCTCTCTTGAACCCTGTGAGGGGTCGGCCAGTTATGCCCCTTATGTGTAGTGGAAGCGTGTTGAACAGTCTCGGGCCTCTGATGTTGATAGAGTTCTCTCTCAGAGTACCTGTTGCACCTTTGCTCTTCAATGGGGGTATTCTGCACATCCTGCCATGTCTTCTGGTCTCATGTGATGTTATTTCTGTGTGCAGGTTTGGGACCAGCCCCTCTACTATTTTCCACGTGTAAATTATTATGTATCTCTCCCGCCTGCGCTCAAGGGAGTACAGATTTAGGCTCTTTAGTCGGTCCCAATAGTTTAGATGTTTTACTGAGTGGATTCTAGCAGTAAAGGATCTCTGCACGCTCTCCAGGTCAGCAATTTCTCCAGCTTTGAAAGGGGCTGTCATTGTGCAGCAGTACTCCACTCTAGAGAGCACAAGCGTCTTGAAAAGTATCATCATCGGTACAGCATCTCTAGTGTGAAAAGTTCTTGTTATCCAACCTGTCATTTTTCTTGCAGTTGTGACGGCTACTTTATTGTGTTCTTTAAAGGTAAGGTCTTCCGACATGAGTACACCCAGATCCTTTACATTGCCTTTTCGTTCTATGTTATGATTTGCCTGAGTTTTGTACGTGGTTTCCGTTTTTATATTTTAATATTTTTCCATAGCGCATGAGCTGGAACTTATCTTCGTTAAACACCATATTATTTTCTGTAGCCCATAGAAAGACCTGATTTACATCTGATTGGAGGTTTGCCGTGTCCTCTATGTTGCCTACTCTCATGAAGATCCTAGTGTCATCTGCAAAGGATGATACAGTGCTACAGGTTGTGTTCTTGTCTATGTCCGATATGAGGATGAGAAAAAGTACTAGAGCAAGCACAGTACCCTGGGGGACTGTACTGGAGCAAGCACAGTACCCTGGGGGACTGAGCTCTTCACGGTTGATGGGCTGGATTATTATTTTGTTGATTATTAAACATTGAGTTCTGTTAGTCAGGAAATTGTAGATCCATCTGCCTATTTTTTCGGTAATTCCTTTTGAACGCATTTTATGTGCAATAACACCATGGTCACATTTGTCAAAGGCTTTTGAGAAATCTGTGTAAATTACATCAGCATTACATCAAGCACAATTAGGTGAGTACAACTAGGTGAGTACACACACACACTTGATCTGCTAAATGTTAACTTTCTCCACGCTTATCCACGCTAAATTCATTGGTGTTAACACTAACAAAGTATCCAACCCGATGACTTTATAGTTAAGATGTGTCTCAACCATCTCCAGGGTTTAATTGGAGGACTTGAGAACATGTAACGCTCCTTATCTGTCAACTGTTAACCAGGTTAGGCCGGTCACAGCTTACAGCTTACAGCTTCAGCCAACAGCTTCATCTTACAGTTTCACTGATCAAAACACTGGCTGTTGATGTGACGACTTATATAGAATTTTGTAACTAGCTCA